>NC_142790.1:20594858-20753388 GCF_988280905.1 Pimephales promelas
TACATAAAAACGGACATTTGTTTTAGCATCTCACTGTCTATGCATCTCGAACAGATTTAGCGTAATTCAAACAGACGGGTTTGACAAAGCATCTGCTATTTCAGCCTGCCCTCCCTTACACAGCTGAAATATCCACGACAGTTTGTTGATTTAAGGAACATAAAAGCTGAAAGTTAGAAAAGCCGCTTTCCTATTCAACAATCTGAAGAGTGAACTTATGACTGAAGCATAACAGGCATTTTATATAACAAAAACTGGAACTTTATGCACAATTCCGAAAGCTAACAAAAAGAAAAGATGTAATATCAAATCTAAAAAAAAAACTGCCTTGCTGTTCTTTAAACATCGTCAATGCCTCAGGTGTTCAACAATTCACGGCGTTCTTTAGATGTATGGCCTCAACTAAAATGCATTGAACATCAGCGGAGAAGTATTGTTTTGTTCGGGAGAAGGAAATAAGACATTTCTCTGTGAGGGATGGTATCACACAACTAGTTTTATCTGTCTTAAGCAATAGTGTCTCCCAACCTTCATCTCAAGCCATCTAGGAGGTGAGCATATCAGAAAACAGAACAGAACAATCTGCCTGGGAAGTCCCAGCGGGTTCCAAGCAGCATCTTTTTTTGCGAGCATTTGTTTCAGAGCCGTAGCTCTCTGGCTTATTTAGACATCTCCCAGGTCTCCTTACTCTCCCATTCCTTAGATACTTGTGTTTGTTGAGCACATCGCCTACGTGGATGGATTTTGGCAATGTTATGAGCTTATTTCACTCTCAGGACGGAATAATTATTCTCTCTCTTCAGCTTTCCTCCATATTTGTCCGCTGTGTGCTGTTGGGGGAAATATTATATGTTGTATTGAAGTCTCAATGAGTTCTCTCATCAGCTTTAAACATGTTTTTATCTGGCCTTTTTTGCATTAATGTGAGAGGTTTGGATGTTTTCTGAGAATGATTTGAAGAGTTCAGATGCAAAAGCCTCTAAATGTCATTTGAAATGTTCTTCTTTAATGATGATTTTTGTCAAACTTGTATATTTAAGTTCAGTGATTTCACTTAAATGGCAATGATAATTACCTATTAATTGTTATTGAAGTGAAATTACTGAACTTAAATATACAAGCTTGACAAAAATCATCATTAAAGAAGACAATTTCAAATGGCATTTAGAGGCTTTTGCATCTGAACTCTTCATTTGGACTCAAACTTGCGATCTTGCGAGAACACAATAACTTCATGTTGTGAACACTATTTCACTATTACTGCTAAAAAAAAGAAAAGGTTAAACTTATGGTTAACTTTTAGCTTCTTTGTAACTTAATAACTAAACATTTATTAGAAAATGCATATTTTGAGTTCAACATCTTATAGCAGCTGAAGTCAGACACAAAAGCACTTCTGATGAATACAAATTGGAATTAGAGAGCTGATCTATCTCTGTGTCGCAAATGCAGAAATGTTCTATTAATACGAGGCCTCTACAGTCAGGCCAGCATAAATTATTAGCAATTTTGTTCCTCGAATGTGAACACACACATCTGGTGGGACTGCTCAGGTGCACATGGTAAATGAAGCACAGGTGTAGGGAACTGAGCTAGTTTATGAATCAAAGAACAAACTAAAATAGCCCTTGAGATCACTGCTGAGAGTAGGAGATTAAAAAAGAGGAAAGATTAAAGGAGGACATCATATAGAAATCTATGAAAGAAACAAGCATGCAAGAAAACAAATAGATGGGATTGATGGATGGATAGGGTGGACTTGATTTCACCAAGTACATGTTCCTGAGACCATGGAACAACATTCAAATCAACCAATTTGACAGACAGGTTAGATTTTTGGACAGGAATGTTGTTCCACAAACAATTTGTTGATCAAGGATCTGTCTATCTATTTTATCTATCGTCATTTTTCCAAGCAAGACGTTTTACTTGGAAAAATGCCAGTCGATAGATTAGACAGACAGATATATTCTAGATAGATGACAGACAGACATATTCTCAATAGATCGATAGATAGAGATGGACAGACATGTTTGTGGCACCAATGTGTGTTCTATGTTACATTTCTAAGCTTATTTTCAAATTCTGGGATGACGCTTTTATTTGGGGGATATTAATATTTGCTAAAGTAAATTAGGAAACGTGCGAGAATGATACATTCCCATGTGCAGAATTTAATTATAATTGAATCAGTTTAATATGAAAGACCTGAGTTCAGGGACTAAATACATGAATTAGTATTCTACACTTGGGATTTCAGTGGCAAGAGAGACAAAGATCCAATCATTTTTTATTCAGTTTACTGTCCCCAGACCCAACAAATGGCTTGAGAAAATATCAACCGTAAATGTGTCAATAAACATTAGCATGCGACACATCAGCTGCATATCATCTCTTCGACTGTATAAGAAATACCATTAGAGGCATGGACAGATTTAATTGTCTGTTTGGCTGATGTGACAAGTACTCGAAGAAATATCAATGATATAAACATTTGAATAAATGCTATACTATTCACTAATAATCTTAAACACTTTCAGATGTCAAAAAGAACGTATTTAGTGACAATTATGAACTCTGAATAGCTTTTACGAGGACAAGCGGACTCAAATATGTCCTCTCTCGCTCCAGTGCAAAACAATGGAACAATTTACAAAAATCACAATGCACACAGAGCTACTGGGATCGGTCCGAGTCTTAAATGTCAGCAAACAACTGTGGAAAGATAGAGAGAAGGTGTGGGGAGAGGGCAGAACTGAAATGCCTTCTGCTATTGTTCTTCCAAAGGTCAAACCCTATCCAATCACAGAATAGTGTGACCCTGGCTATACGCAGCAGCAAGATACGGGAATAATTCTAGGAATGACATCCCAGTGTAATCAACAGTGTAGGAATAAACAATATGGCAAAATATGCAAATAATGATTCGGATGGGCTAAGTCGTAAACTATTCATAGGCCTTGGAGAATTATTTTCTAGTAACACTTTATTTCGATGGTCCCTTTTGAACATTCTGTTGACTACATACAACTAGATTGTCTGCTTATTATCTGCCAACTCGCTAACATGTCAGCTTATTCTAAACGTCTACTAATACTCTACGAACATACACGTACAACGTTACTTGTAGTTAACGAAATGCAATAAAGTGACCATCCAAATAAAGTGGAACCACTAATGGGAATGGGAAAGTTAGCTGCAGTTGGACTGTGTAGAGGAACTGCTTGAGAGATTGAAGAAAAAGTGCAGTCTGGTTTGTTTTTAAAAACAAGTTAACGTGCAATTTGCTACAATCAGCCAAACCTTTTTGTGTGCAAGCTTCAAAAAATGACTAGAGTAGCAAAAATATGCAAAGTCCTTTTTTTCTTTGCTAGATGATCTGCTTGGTAGATTGATGAATAATCCATTATCTCTTCCAGGGGAGAAGCTTAGACAAATATTACCTGCAGAAAGGCTCTTGAGATTGACACTTCTAGAGATAATCCATTGCATCTGGATAAAGCCAGATTACAACCAAATAACATGTAAAGGCATACCATGTGAAATTAAAAATGTTCTCA
The DNA here is from genome assembly GCF_988280905.1 of Pimephales promelas. Classification (NCBI taxonomy): domain Eukaryota; kingdom Metazoa; phylum Chordata; class Actinopteri; order Cypriniformes; family Leuciscidae; genus Pimephales; species Pimephales promelas. The sequence goes on from NC_142790.1 coordinate 20,598,419, forward strand.
GTGTGGATTTAGGGATAATGTGACCTCTTTCGTAGCTCATTGGCAGCATGAGCTCAGCGTAAGAATGGAGAGGCTCCTCGAACTTACGTCTTTTACTTGTGCAATAATATGGATGTCAGTGAAAATGGAAAGAAACAAGTGACGCCAGGCACAGAAGTGGTTTGCAGATACAGTTTTTAATGTATCACAACAATGAGCAACAAACATACTTGATGAACTATTTCCAGAAGAAGTTGTTCAAATACCATCTACAATAAACGTCATTTCAACTATGACAACAGGTCTGTGACAAAATAAAAAAAGTTTCAAAACCATGTTATTACCGTAATACGGTACAGCTGAGACCTCAAACATTACAGTAACAAAAACTAATGAGACTACTCTCTATATATAAAACATCAATAACATTTTTGGTTTAGTTTATTTAAAGTTTTCGCCATAGGGGCATCTTTTTTTATTAAAACCTTGGGGTGCATTTTCTATGTTACCCAGGCGTTGAAAGTACGTATTGTGTAGAATATGATTACGCCTTGATCATCCCTTTGATATCCAGAAGAACAATCCTAAAATCAACCTTTAAAAGGTTGTCCTCCTATGCTTGACACTATCCATCCGTAGAAAGGTTTTTTGGCTGCTGTGCAGTTGCAACATTTATGTACAATTACATTTTTGGACCATCCTTTGTTTTTTTTTTTTTTTGTATTTTTTTTTGTTTTTTTTTGGTTTTGTTTGTTTGTTTTTTTTCTTCTTTTTTTTTTTTTTGCTTTACCAGTCCTTTGTGTGGGAAGCATTCTGGTCCAGGCTAACACCTTAGCGCACGGTGCTAGCTGACAGCTCAGTCTCTAAATGCTGTTCCACATTCAGGGAAAGGCAAAAGCAGAGTTCTAAAAGCCTTTGGAATCAGGACAGTCGCTCATATTTTGGACAGAGGCAGGATTGCACCTTAGGAGGCCAAGATGTCTCTTGTGAAACACAATCAAAAAGTGTCTTCAGGATTAAAATAAGCGTTAAAATATTAAAATTCCAAATAAGAACATTAAAAAGTACACAAAAAGGAGAATTAAAAACTGTGACATTTTACCTTTAACAGAAAAAAAAAACACCTGTACAGCAATAAAAAGTAAAATGAAATGTTACTTAATTTCATCGTTTGAAACAATTTTTAAGCATGATTTGATTTAACCTGTCAAACAGTTGCATTACATGCTACTTGTTCATCTCAGAATAGGAATACCAAAAGCAATACATTTTTGCATTTCTTCATATTAATAAATTTGTACCATGCACAGCCAACTACGAATATGTACAACAGTTTAGCTTTCTTTGTTCACGAGCCTTTTACTTTCATACATTAAGCCTTCTGTTACTTTGGAATGAATCACATTGTCCAACTGTTATGAAACCAGAAAGTGATTCGTAAAAATTAAACACCCTTGACAGCATTCACATTCTTTAAGTTACACAGCCAAAAACAAAAGAAAACAAAAGAAAAACAAAGTAATTCATGATGAATCAGTATTCTGTCTGGTAGGAAGCTGAAATGTATGGCAAGCAATAAAAAAAACCCAAAAAAACGTAAAAACAAAAACATTACACAGTAGCAGCATAACGTCATAAGATAATACTTTGTAATCCAAGTATCACTAAATATGATGGGAAATGGTCTATGTTCATGACATTAACAGAAGTGCCCAGAGTAGAATGGAAGAAACAGCCAACCCACTATATGGCAGTGTATAGGGGTAACACTGTGTTCAGTCCTACAGAAGTACAAGAAAAAATATTTTCATTTTATAAAACAAATGCTTTGTCCCCCTTTTTAAAAGCAGCTTTCTTGTTTAAAAGAAGCAAATGTTCATACCATTTTTTCCAACACATTTTGTCCAACTTGCACTTTTTCAGTTTCAAGTATACAGTACTATTTTCATGGATGCACCAATTGTTAAATGTCTCTGGATTGTTAGGTGTGAAACGTCTAACAAATGAGGACCAATCTGCTGCTGAACTACACACAAATAATAATTAAAACAAACAAACAAACAAATAAACACTGAAAAATTATATCTATTAAATTAAGATATGGCCTACCTCAAATAATAATAATAATAAAAAAAAATGAAATCAAATAAGTGCACTATAGTCCAGACACAAGCAAGTACCGTACCAGTATAGCAATTCACAAATGAAAAAATGTCCTATTCACATAATCTTCGAAGAGTCTATCAAAACTAGAATTATTACCTCTTCAGAAAAGGGTGTGATGAGAGGTAAAAGAAAGAAGGTAAGAGTTGGCACAGATTATTAGTATATTCTACAAGAAAAAAGGGTGTTGTATATAAATACAGCTTGTGGCAATACAAACTGGCAAACACAGGGGCATACACATGACTTCACCATTCTAAATTCCCTCAGTGGTAAAAGCATACTCTCTCGCAGGGCAAACTAAAAGGATATGCGCGTTGTCCAGTAACAGTTATATTGTCTCTTGGTACACTACACACATCAAGGAAATGCCTCCAATAAAGCTTGACATGTTTTGGTAAAAGCCATTTATAAGCAGGCTTCGTTGCTGTTTCAACAAATGAGAAATGTTATGTTCTGACCTGAGAATTTAAAGCTACTGAATTACACCTAACTAAACTAAGAGAAATTCTCTTTGAAAGTTCTGGATCATTATCCCATACAGTACATGCTAGCATTTGGAAATCAATCCAGCTGAGGTGCAATTTGCTATCGTGAGAATTTTTGGCTTGAATCAAGCTCCAAAAGAACTTGTGAGAGTTTTCCTATTCCATGTTTTTTTGTATACAATATAAGCTCAGTCAAGCATCTGCAACAGTTCTGTCCATAACAAAAATCAATCATTTTCTTGCCAGCATATCAATATGGGAAAAACAATCCTGAGTCAATCTTTTGGTACTGTAATTTTTTGGGTTAGAGAAACTTTGGAACTGCAGTTAAAAGTCTTTTTTTTTTCTTCCGTTTAAGCAAGGGATCCGTTTTCACTCCTACACACTGAACATATCCATTCTGATACTACTGAAATTGCCATCTAGGCCTGACGCTGCCTTAGCCTTGACTTCCAACGTGTTATCTAAGTCATCCAGCTTCTGGCTTAACTCACTGTCAGACTCATCTGAACAGCTTTCGGTGGGTAGTGAGGTTTGAACCCCTGAGGTGCTGCACGAAGTTGAGGTAACCGTTGAAGGCAAGGAAAGGGGAGGAGGAGAAGCAGATGGGCAGGAAGCAGCTTTCCTGGCTGAGGCCTGGAAAAGAATATTTGGCCAGGACTTCATGGACAAGTGAGAGAGATGAGGCAAGGTGTTATTAGAAGAAGCTGCAGACTGCGAGGTAGATGTGGTGTTAGGACAAGGGGAGCAGACTGAGTGAGGTAATAATCTAGCATGCTCTTTGGCATTTCTCATTGCTTGTTTGATTGTTTTCTCTTTGTGCAAGCTCGACTGAAGGTGTTGGCCAAGTGCTTCGTTCCCACTGACGGACACGTTGCAGGCTATGCAATTGTACTTGCTTACGGCCTTGCGAAGCACTGTCTCTTGTGGATCAATAAAAGGGTGTCCAAAGTAACAGAAGGACTTCTGGTGGCGAGCTGCTGAGTCTTCATCAGCAAAAATCATCTGGCACTTTCTGCATATAAACTCGTGTTTGATGGACGGAACGATAAACGCATCAGGAAAGCTTGAACTTTTGGTATTCGTTTGGGGTTCTTCATTTGTGCTTTCTGTTGAAGAGCCTTTATCATCCTTAGTTCCAATAGCCTCTTTTGGTTTGAGAGAGTTGCTCTGTGCACTTGTTGACTTAATAGTGGGCGTTTTCTGCTGTGTTTCACTTTGCCTCTGCTGCTGATGCTGCTTCTGTAAGGAATCCTGGAGGGACTGCTGGTACTGTTGGTACTGCTGCAACAGGGCAGTTGGTGAAAGCCCAGCGATAGCCTGCGGCATTGCAGGGCCGTAGGGGAATAAGTTCTCCATTCCACACAGAGGAGGGAAGTATCCCCCCTGTACTCCACCAGGGAGCTGGGGCGAGAAGCAAGATGCAAAGCCAGGGATGAAATAAGGCAAGAACTGTCCCCCTAAGAAGGAGCCTGGGTCACCAGCAATGGCATTCTGAAGTGCTTGCAGTTGTGCTGGGTCCATCTGAGCCTCACTTCCCAATTTTCCTAGCACTGAAAGTGTCGGCGAGGGCTTTTCTCTTCTCTTCACAATTGGGGTCTCGGGACGGGCAGTGTCGGCTTCTCTTTCTTTCACCTTGGTCTTCACTAGCTTCTTGTCTTTCTCTGATTCTTTTATGTGCTGCTCAGTCTGATTTGCTGCCAAAGGAGTGGGAGGAGGAGGAAGTGCAGGGGGCTGAGGAGGAGGAGGGGGAGGTGTCTGAAGAAGAGTCTTGGTTGGGGTACTGCTGAGAGACATGGCAGGAGAAGGGGTGGCTGGAGTAGGGAACCCAAGCATGCCAGCACCAGGAGACGCTAAAGCTGAAATACAGTAGTATAGATAATATTGAAATATTTGACTGCAGAATCACTCCTTATCTTAGCAAGACATTATTTTGGGGCTCTCCCTCTGATATGGAACAAAACTGTTACAAGCAGTGTATCAAAAGAAGAATACAATAAAAAAAGGAAAGAAAATATGCATAAGTATTACAGCAACTGAACTTTAGGGGTTACAGCCAAACTCAAAGTATAGTGTTCCACATTTTTACAGTAAATACATGCATTAAATGTATTTACGAATTAGTGAACGACAAAGTCCTTCAAAGGAGGCAAATGGGGCAGTAGCACTAAGTGCATTTAATGTATTAACTGTTCATTAAGATACTGCACTGTGTTTTTTGTCATACTGACTCACCAGGTGTATTTGGTGGAAAACCAGGAAGGGAGGATGGCCCATTGACACCAGGGAGAAGCACTGGTGGGAGACCAGATATTCCTGGGTAGGCAGTTGGCAGGCTAAGGCCATGAAGTGCATTACTGTCCACTGCAGGTTGCTGCTGGGCTGGCAAGTTGAGTACATCGGTTACCTTCTTCAAACGGTCAAGTTCTTGTTGAGCCATAAGCTGGCGGACAGTGGTAGGTGCAAGGTAGTCTTTTTCTCGATCAACCTGGTTGCCCAGGGTTTCCTGCACTTTTGCAATGTGCTGCTTCGAGAAGATATGATCACGAATTGAAAGTCTAGCTGTATACTTCACACCGCATAACATACACTCAGGCCTCGGTCCATCTGGAGAGCCTTGGCTTATCATGAATGGCTTTCCAATGTTTATTTTAAACTTTTTTTCTTTTGCACGGGCATTTTGGAACCAGACTTGCACAACACGTTTCGGGAGTCCTATTTCATTGCCCAGCATTTCACACTCTTGCATAGTAGGTGTGCGGTAGTCACTGAAGCAAGCCTTTAGGACTTTAAGCTGTAGATTGCTCATTTGGGTTCTAAAACGTTTGTGGGCATGTCTATCTCCACCAGCTTTTGCAGACTTGAAAGGATTAGCACCTCCAAATGGACTGGGTGAACTGGGATCAGCCAGACTTGAAGTCTCGCTCCTGTCAGCACTATCATCTACATCATCATCTCTGGAATTGAAGTAGTCACTGTCTTTGCCAGAGAAACTTGACGGGCTAACCATGCTGAAAGGGAATCTATCCTCACTTAAATCTGAGGTTTGTGCAAGGTTTATTTTGTTCTCAGTCATTTTCTCACTTCCATTTATTGTAAGATTCTCCACCTCATTATTGGTCTCATCTCCGGTTGTAGCATCACTGACAGCTGTGTTAATTGAGGAGGTCTCATCGAAGTCAACTTTGTTATCAAAAGAGGCTTCTGCAGAGCACATGTTAAACCCCTCAAGATCATCAGTATGTTCTGCTTTTACAGATGATAAGCTCAATAAGTTTTTTAGTGGCATTTCGGAAGGTTTAACTGGAGTGGAAGAAGCATTAGGAGGCTCACTTTCATTCATCTCAGTCTTTGTGGATACTTGTAGGTAGTCAGCAAAAGTGTACTTATGGGGACTTTGACAGCCATCATCTTGAGGCATCATTGGACTTGGAGGCAAACTAAAGCCTGCCTGTTTTGCCTCATGCCAGTGTCTTGAGCGAATGTGACTATCAAGAGCTGACTTGGCCTTGAACAATGCCCTGCAGAATGGACACTTTTTATGACTTTGGGAGGGCCCAACTGCTCTAAATTGTCCTTTCCTTTCTCTGGCTCGGGTGTTCTGAAACCACACTTGGACAACTCTTTTCTTCAGGCCAACTTCCCGTGCAATGTGATCTAACATTTTTCTTGTTGGGTTTGAATCAAGTAAGTATTTATCATAAAGGATCTCAAGTTGCTCTGGAGTAATGGTAGTTCTAAGACGTTTATCTCTGTGATGATCTTCTGCACTGTTATCTTTTTCATGAGATCCATCCTCTTTTTCATCTAATTTACGTTTCATAGAGTTAGAGTTCACAGCAAGGCCAGAGTTGCTTGGATTTGGCATCTGGGATAGGGCTCCAGAAAGAAGTTGACCAGTCATAAGAGGGTTATTTGGATCAAAGATCATATAGGGCATATCCAGTGGCCTTTCTAAAAACTGTGAGTGTAGAAATTGGTTTTGGGCGGCCATAAAATGCATGTGTTGGTGCTCCTGCCACAGCTCTACTGTTGGGAAAGCGATTTTGCACTGATCGCAGTGATACTGTAACATGTGTTGCGGTAGGCTATTGTTAAGAGAAGACAGTGCAATTGAAAGGGGACTTGATGAGACAGCTGTAGACTGGGGCTGGGAATGGGGTCTAGACATTTGTGGTTGGGGTACTTTTTGTGGTGGAGGCTGTGGGGTTGAAGTCTTAGAAGTTTTTAACTCACTCAGGTTCTTGGGTGCTTGTAAAGGGGCAATCTCTCCCGATTTTGTTTTTTCAAGGAGGAGCTCAGGTTTGGGTGAGGTTTTCCCTACATCAGGTCGAGGTGAAGGCATTAAGGGAGAGCTGGAACCAGAGCTACTTGCTGTTACAAGAGAAGGTTTTGCCGTCTCTGCTGGCTTTGCTAAACTCTGCTCATTAAACTCTGCAAACTCTTCTAAGTGGTTTTCATCTCCAACTTCATCATCCTCATCTTTGTAGCATTGCTTCTTCTGGTGAGTAATGAGGTCGAAAATTCGGGGGAATATGACACTGCATTTCTTACATTGGTACTGCATGTTGTTGGTCCTGATGTATCGTTCATTTGTTAATTCTTTCTTTTCGCTGTCTTTTGTATCTGCTTGGTTCTCATAACTCTTGCGGGCCTTCTGACGAGCATTTTGGAACCACACCACAATCACTCGTGTTGGCAGGTTGAGCGCCGTGGAGAGCTGCTCAATTTCATCATCCTTGGGGTAAGCATTGGTATCAAAGAAATCTTGGAGTACTCGCAGCTGATAATCTGTGAAACGTGTTCTTGATGACCTTTTGTTTGCCGTAGCATCAGTTCTGTAGTACTCTAACATATTCACTTGGGATTCAAGTCTGATGTCTTCCAGTGTGGTCATGGGTGGAATGTTGAAATTGTAAGGGGAATCTTTGCTTCTTTGACGTTCTTTGAAGAGTGTATTGCGGAACCAGTGCTTTATGACTTTCTGTGGAAGGCCAGATTTGTCTGCCATTTCTTGAATCTGTTCTTCGTTGGGAGAATTATTGATGTCAAAATGAGCACGGAGGATTTTTAGCTGATCGTCTGTGATTCTGGTGCGAGGACGCTTGAACTGAGACTGCCGCAGGAAGTTTGGATCCAGTCCCAGTTGTTGTTGACATAACTGTGTGAGGTCAGAAGATAAAGAGTCCATTGTTGGAAGCTGCAGTGCAAGCTGTGGGGGTAGCCCAGGGTGCTGCACTGATTGCATCATCAGTGGTGGGAAAATTGGCAAGTCAAGAGAAACAGGGAGCTGCACTTGAGGAGGTGCAGTTGGTGGTGGAGGTGGTGGTGGTGGAGGAGGTGGTGCTTGCTGGGAAGTTTGTAGAGGTGATGGAGATGGTGTCTGCGATTTTCCTACAGATGTAGTGGCAGGGATAGCTGTCACTGGGGCAGGAGGTGGAGGAGGTGGCGGAGGGGGAGGTGGTGGGGGAGTTTCTGGAGATCCTGGGTTTATGGGGTACAGCTTGTCATATGCCTCCCTGTACTGTTGTGCAAACTTCTCCAGCTCCACATATGGAAAGAACTGCCCATGCACATGTTCCTGATGGCTTTTGAGAATAAGCATGTTGGAGAAGAACTTTCCACACAGTCCACACTCAAGTTTGTCAGTCAACTCTTCCTCTCTGTTCTTTTTTTGGCTTTTCTGTCTATTCTCATTGTACTGAATAACCAATTCAAAGCCAAAGTTCTCTAGTAATGCTTTAGCAGCATTACCTCTAGCTCCTGAGATGATGCGTGGCGGAGGAATAAGAGGTTCTGAAAATGTAGGCTTTCTGGAATCTTTTGTATCTTTTGCGCTATCAATATCATTAGCTGTGTCCTGCTTTGATTTGCTCTCCTGCTTTTCTAGGTGCTCTTCAGCATCTCTGGACATTTGAATCTCAGACAGATTAAAGTGGTTGGAATCAGTTTTATGCTTGTGACTCTGCTGCGGTGCTTTCTGCTGCTGCATTTGAGTCTGAGAGGCCTGCTGTTGAGCTTGCTGCTGAGAGAGCTGAAGCTGTTGTTGTTGGCCCAGCTGATGTTGTTGCTGCATCTGCTGCTTCAGATCTTCTAGGAATGATCCCGTCATACCAGGCATCCCAAACGCAGCCGAATGCAATGCAAGCTCAGGGCTGATGTTAAATTCAGCACCAGGGATGTAGAATGGGAAGAGGAACTGGGGCTGCTGGAATTGCATTAGAGCTTCTGGTGTCATTGGGAAATGCGGGAAGAAAGCTGGGTTCAGAAACTGTGGCTGAAAGAATGCAGCTTGCTGCTGGAGCTCATGCTGCAGTTGCATCTGAAGCTGTGCTGGTGACTGGGTTAGTGGGTAGGTGGGCTGCACAGAGATGTGATCAGTAGTTTGTTTTATGGTAACGTCTTTGGTATCTACAGCGTTTTCTTTGTTAGAGGATACTGGTGCACTTGCAGAATCAGTGTTTCCCTGATTAAGTGGAACAGGGCTTTTAGATGAAGTACTTCCGCTGCTACCACCCCCAGTACTGGTACTAGTCTCCATTTTGGCGGTTCGTGCTTTTGTCTGATGAAGTACAGACCTCATGTGAATCTCCAGGGTTGAGCTTTGGCTATAAGCAACGTTACAGATATTGCATTTGTATGGTTTGTTGTCAACATTGTTGCTGGTCTCCTGGGGAACTGGGCTGGAGGCCTCTTGGATAACTTTCTTTAGCTTATGCAAATGTGAGACAGAATTGTAGTGAACAAGGAGAATGTTCTTTTGGGTGAAAGACTCTTTGCATACTGTGCATTTGTATGGACGTGATGGGTCTAGAAATTTTTCCATGGTGAAATTTGGGCCTTTCCTAAAAGGCAAGGTCCGCTTTGGCTCGGAGCCCATATCATCAAGCAAGGAGCTGCTATCACTTCCAGTTGGACTGGCCTTCCCTTCTTGGTCAAGTTCCTCATCTTTGTCTAGCTCATGCTCAAAGGCTTGTGCCTCTTCTAGAGCCCGCATTTCACTCTCAGCTATGTCACCATTTAGGGGCAGGTTCCCACAGAGTTGCTGCACTTCGGCTTCACTCAGCTCAGGGTGACCAGTCTCCAAATGCTTTCGAAGGGCAAGGAATGTCCTGAAACTGCGCTGGCACAGACTGCACATGGTGGCCGCACGGATGGCGTGGTATTGGGAATGTATTTCAAGCTTCTGCATAGTCTTGAAAGCCAGGCTGCAATGGTTGCAGCGGTATTTGTAGACGTGGCGATCAGAGACTGAGAGCTGCTGGCGCTTCTGAAGATCACCAAGATGCTCCTGCATGGAGTCTGGGCTCTTCCTGTCTTGCCCACTCGCTTTCTTCCAGTCAGGGGCCTCAGCAGCCTCCTTTGGTGGTTTGAGTTCCTCATTGGAAAGTTCAACCTCACTTTTTTCTTGGCCTGTGCTGCTTTTCAAGTCCTTAGAGCTGTTTCCTGTAAAAAATCATAAAAAAAAAAATATTTAAAAATTCTTCCAAAGAATTTTCATTGTATTGTATTATTGTTTTGACTTTTCTAAGGAATCCTCTATAATGTGGTTCATACATTTCAGATGACACTGTGGCAGCATAAATGTGCTTACCCATGGGTTTTCCAGATCCCTCAGGGATAACAGCTGAAGAATCTATCAAAGATGGGACTTGGTCTTGTAATGATACAGACAGCAAGGAATTGGGCACTGTAACATCTGGACCTGCAACCTGAAAAAAGAAAATACATAAATAATGTTATATCACAGCCTTAACCGCAATCAAACCAACATAAGATAAACAAAAAACAGATTTATAAATAATACATTTGTTAAAAATGTTAAGCTTAAAAACAGAGATACAGGGACTTCCAACAGATCGATTTCAAAACTGCTGTTTTGTGATTTAATAAGAGGAGAATTTTCCAGTTTAAAACATATTCTTGGAGAATACGCTAGGCCTGGGAAATGCTTATCCAATTATTCACTGCCAACACTGTCAGAGTATGATCTTGATAGCAAGGCTGACAGAGTTAGTATTTTATTTTATTTTTTAAAGAAATTAATGCTGCACATACCGTCATAAGTAACTTCTCCACACAGTCTGGAGCCACGCTATGAAGGTGGGTGAGATGCAGTTGCAAGTGAATCTTGTTGCTGAGGACATCCTGACACAAGGGGCAACTGATAACTGGCTGCATGGAATGCTGGGACATGATGTGCAGCTGTAAACGGTTTGCATCTTTGTTACTGTAATTACAGTATGGGCACTGCTGCACCTGAAAAGACAAAGTTTATCATACAATTGCCATACATTATTGCACTGCTCCGAACAACTACATATGAGTGATTCTGCAACATGATGCCTTAAGAAAATCAAATTCCAAACAAAACAAGTACAACTCCAAATGTCTATAAAATTAAATTTCCTCTAATTCACTGAAGTTTTCATTTCTCATAACTTAATTAAAAAAACCTAATCAGGTAAGTAAGTAAATAAACTTGCATGAATCTCTGGAATTTCTAATCAGAAGATTACAAAGAATGTTGACATTAACCATTTCAGATTATGCCTGGTTCTCATTACACAAAGAACTTTTAAACTGCAACTTCTCTCTACCTGTTTTAATGTGTAGCCCTTTCAGAAATAATTCAAGTCCTGTACCATTCAGCCATGGTAATGCTTTTTTATAAATACAATTTTTTTTATTTTTTTTTTAAGGGAATGAATACAATCTAACCCAGAAATTCAATTTATACACAAGGATGGCTCAGTCTTCTTATGAAGCCCTATTTTTTGCAAACAGATCAGAGTAACTAACCTGCTCATTAGACAGCGTCTTCTCTTCAGCTGATTTAGCTCTCTTGGTTGGAGTGTCATTTTCTTTCTCCTGCTGAAGCGACCGCTTCCCTGCTGTAGCAGTCCCCAGGGTTTCTTTAGACAGTGTATTAATTCCTGTGAATAAACAGATAGGATATCTTCTGTCACAAGATTATTCTGGACTCCTGATGCTTAAAATCTCCTGACAGATGACAATGACCCTTATTTTTATAAGATGCCATTTCTGGGTAACATGAGCTTATTGTTAGGAATGTAGATCTGATAAAAGGTTATTGGGCGACTCACATTATGCGAGACTCAGATTATTTTATTAATAATGATAATAATAAAAAAAATCTTCAAAAAGCATTTAAATTGAATTATACCACAGACAAATTGTGTATTGATTCTGAGCATGAATACTAGACAATCCAGAAAAAAATCTATATTCACAAAAGCAACCGAATGAAGATATTCACAAATAAATAGAGGTTCGAATTCATTGTTATTGCATTGCAGGTCAGGGTACCATTATGCAGTTCATTTGGGGGATATAGACAGCCAAATCACAATTTCCAACAGCCCCCTGAATATCCATGCTTCACACTCTGTATTAGAGGGGGTTGCCATGTTATTTCCATTTTAGCTGAGCTCAATTCAGCAAATCAGCCCCCAGTTGTATTTAGAGTATGCTGCGCAGAGTGATAAATCTTTCATTACCCCTGTATCCTCAGATACAGACAGTGTCCCAGCCTCCTCAGTCAATGCAATTTATCCTCTCGCTGCATATGCAGTGAACAAAGAAAGCCCTGCTCGCTGTTCTTCACTCTAATCTGGTCACTCTAGGCTAAATGTGTGTATTACTCTTATGAATCAAAGCTTAGCAAAGCAGTCATCGAAAATGGATGGTAAAAAGATGTTGGGAAAAAGTATTTTTTTTCTGCTCTGTATTTATTTAAGTATATTTCAATATCTGCTGCGTGTTCATGCATTTTAATTCTTGGCATTACAAGGCATTCTGCTTATGTTATTGTGGTCTTGCATATCAGGAGCATGACATATTGGCCTGCCAAAAAAAGTGACACAAGAAGAGGGGAAAAACCACAAGGGCGCAATACAAATTTCCAAGAGTATCAAGAGTATGGTCTGCAGTCTCGAATGTCACAATGTCACATGCATTTCATAACAAACAGAAAACCTCATTTGCTAGGCTCTCCAATCTCATTGCTGTACATCTGAGCTTTTTTTCTCCCCCTTCTGTTTATTATGAGGATTTCTAATTTTGACTTTCAATTTTCACCATCTTCCACTCAATCTGCAACTAAATTATTTCCTGGGTGAGGAGGTGACTCCTGGACAACTGGGTGCAAACACATTTCAATATGCAATGAGGCCCCTTCCATTGATTGCCATCATATCGAATGTAAATGTATGGTCTGAGGGCTAATCTGCTCTACATGATGATCCATCTATATGATTTATTTTCTTAATCAACACTCTGCTTTCATAAACATTTAAAGTGCATTGGAGATGGACACACTAGGCTGTCAGAAATGAAAACGGGAGAGACAATGAGGAAAGAAAAGCCATCGCAGCATTTAATACAGTACATGTTCCATTTCTGTTGTGCATGAGGTTTTGTTAAACTGTCAGCTAAATTAACAATTTAAATATTCTAAAGATGACACATGTATGTATGTGTATATATATATATATATATATATATATATATATATATATATGCATTTAATAATTATTTAATAACAACTTTATGTAGAAATGTGTCAGGACTCAATGGCTCTTTATGCGATCTGTACCTCACACTAAATGAGAATGCCCTTTTTCTTTGTCTACAGACACACACACAGTGCAATGAAGCAATAGAGAAAATAATTGTGACACCACAGCCCCCCTTCACATCCGAATGACAAATGTCTTTGAGAAGCAGGACCTAGCTTGATTAGATAAATCAAACTGTGATTTATGATAGTCAAGCTGTTTGCATTACAGGGACCAGTGCCGTGGACAGGAAACCCATCTTTATTTACAACTGTCAATGGGATTTTAAAATCATGCAACCTACGCATGGCTTCTTTAAAGATCTCTGTTTAAAGAAGAGAAACAACTAAACTAAAAGAATAAACAACATATGTCGCTAATGTGATCTATTCAGTGAAGGGCTATCTTGTTCATTTTCAAAATTTAAATTCATCTCATTGCACCATTCATCATGAATACAATTTTACATGAACAAAACCTGGAGTAGTACTCCCTCACTTTGAAATCTTCGCAAAATAGTACTGTGCATTCATAAGAAAAGCTATTTTATTTCAAAAAATTCTTTCCCCTGCAAACGCCAATTATACAGGTCTTACTTGATAAAGGCATCATAAATTTACTATTCAATTTACTGGTCTTCAGTCCAGCCAGTCTGGCTGAGGTGACAGGGTAATAAATAAAGCAGGACCCTGGGACGCTCCAAGAACTTTAGTGATTTACAAGGACAAGAGGTTAAGGTTACGCATTAGTGTGACCTACAGTTCAGCAGATAACATTTGAATACTCTAAATTCTCAGCTTGCACAGTGCAGCCCTGCTTTCTCATCGCTCTCGCAAAAAAAAAAAAAAAAAAAATACAATCTGAGTCCATCAGCTTTACCATCGCACTTCAGACGAGGCGTAAACCGACGGATGTCATATTTGGCAACTCCTACAGGACTCTCTGAATCGTTTAATTCAGCAACAGAAATCATAGCTGTAGGCTTCAATGAAATATGTAAATACTTTTAATTTATTTTAATCTAATATCTAGAAAGACTGAAATTAAATAAAATGCAAGACAGATCCAATTCTGAATATTTACCACTAGAATTTGCATGTTTCCAGCTTGGAAACAAGCCTTTATTTAATTCAGCTGCATTATTTAAAATTTAATAAGCATCTGATTTGAAAACAATATTTAATTTCCCTGCTAATTTACAGCAGGTATGCAGAAAATGTTCTTAGCCATAATGACAGCTAATTTTCATCTTTGCTTGTGTTTGCTGAATTATCTCTTTACCCTAAAGCCATCACACTGGCATGCTTCCATACTACATCTAAACAGAGCACAAAGTAATCTGGAGTTGATCCAGATTAAGACATTTGCATGGAAAATGCAATTTGGATTATAATTAATCCACAGTGACACTAGATTAAAATGAAAAAGTAAATGGGCTGTTTTGAGAGATGCTGCCTATGAAGATGAATATTGTGAATATCTCTACATATAATCTTTAATATGCAGGAGCCTGGTGTTTTATATTCCAACCCACATTAAGGATTTATTCCTTTTTAGACCAAAAAAACAAAACAAAAACATAACATATGGGTTCAATAGAGCAACCCATTCTGACTGCTCAAAATCAAAACAACAGCCATTTGGGGATAGATATTTTCTAATTTCAATTTAAATACCGCAGCCTTAAAAAAAAGGAAAAGAAATTGTCGCAATGCAAAAGTTTGCAAGCATAATATTCCCATTAAGGTTTGAGAACGCTAGTTTAAATGGGACCTGCATCTCAACCGCAGCGTTAAATGACGCCGCATGTAATAGGTCATGTAAATGCATTGAGTACGAAGTGCCTCAGACAAGCCTGTCATGGCTATATGGATAAAAGATAAACGACTGGCTAAACTAATAGGCTCTGTCCTGTTTCAGCATTTCCTCTGCTCCATTGAACCCAACATTATGTAGCTAGGTATGGTGTGCATGAAAAGACGCCTAATGTAATATTCATTTCGACCATATATTTCCATCTCATACATAAAAAAGCACATATGAATTCTTATTTGGCAAATCAAATATAACAGAGCCTTAGGTAGTGATGCCAGATGCTAGCTCCAGGGGCTGTTTCCTGATCTCAACACAACACTGTTTTGTAAAGATTGTTGCCTTTGCTAATGTGCTACCAGTCAGACGTGTACGTAGATCTACAGTCCGAGGACAATGAGCTCTAATAGGTGGTGCGTTGCTTCTTTAAAAAAAAAAAAAAAAGGAAAAAGGGTTACAAAACTATATACTTGAGCACTGTCTAATCCTATGCTCATACAAAATTAATATGTCATCAGAGGAATCGCAAGAACAGAAAAGATTAATGAAAGGCGCTTAAAAAATTACAAGCGTACAAACTGATTTGATTAAAAAAAATAATCTCAGTGGTCACTGTGGAACATTCTTTGCCTTTATCCACATCTCTGCCATCAGATGGCTATGATTAAAATGGGTCAGCGGGAGGCTACTGATGGCATGCTCATGCAACCCACACATGCAGCTGTTATTAGCAGGAAAAGCCCCATTGGAGCAAAAAAGGTAGGAGTAGTGTATGTTAGTGACTAAGCGACATTGAAGAGAGGGTACCGGGGGTGAAAAAAAGACCAAAACTAAAGGTCTTACTGGAGTCCTTCTCCGTTGTCTTGCCTTCTATGGCGTCCTTCTTGCTCGAGTCTTTGTCCTCGGCCGCGGCCAATGAGGAGGCTCGTGGGGATTCCTCGCTGTCTTCACCTGGTTCCTCTACAATTGAACACAGGAAGGGCATTTGGTTACCCACTAGCGGTTACAGTGACTGGTTTTGAATCGTCTCTGAACACACCAAACACTGCCGTATGTGTGTGTGTGTGTGTGTGTAGACAAAATACACCACAAGACACTGGTGCGGGGGATCCGTCTGGTTTCATTAACCCTGGGATACTGAAATATGAATGTTCTTCACACACCTCTCCAGATTGTTAGCACTGGGCAGATTACATGGACATTTTTCCGTAGGCTCAACACCCCCCCCCACCCCCTCGTGTTTAATAATTCTGTGTATCTTTGCAGCGCTGCCAGTGGATTAATCTGTTTATGCTGTTAGGTGATAGGTCGAGGCCGTGCGCCTCTAATCCCTGAAAGGCCTACTGTTCCCTTTCATCCAGAGAGCATTTGTCTCTCACTGTGCTGATGTCACATTTTAATGAATTTTTAGCAGGCTGAGTAATGCCAGATAACCACTCCTGTCTTTCCCCCCTCCACCCCATGCAGCTTCCATCACACGGCACACGACGGGGAAGAAAGAAAGAGAGAGGGAGGGAGAGAGAGAGAGAGAGAGAGAGAGCGAGGGGGAGAAATAAACATATTTTGGAAGACTCCGCGAGAAATGAAATAAATTAGGACAACATGAGGCAGGAAAATGGCGTTCAAAGTGCTGCGCTCATCCATTTTATAAAACCTTAATAACCATATAAATTGACCACGGGGAGGCAAAAAGGTCATCGGTATATTTGCATACAATCACTCAAGTCATTGTTTGGTAAGCAGAGGGGCCCTGACTGCAGATACATGATATAATTAACCCTTTAAAACTCCCCACACGGTGCTGGCACCGACGTTTTAAGTGCAATACATTAAGTGGAAATTATATACAGCATGAAATTTTCATGGCAGATGCTGGGAGTGATTGAAAGGAAAAATTGTGCTGCACTCTAGTCCTGATGTTTTATTAATAATATTCTGACAACAGGATGAAATATCTCCTGTCACTGCTGGCAGCCGGCTGCAAAAATTGCTATTTTGGCGCACACGCGGTGACGGTGTGCTCTAATACATCCTGCAACAAAGACACTGTCTGTGTGTGTGTTTGTGTGTGCCGTGTGTGTGTATGTAAGACAGCTGGGGGTATCTTTAGACATACATGCCGCATTTCTACAAAAATAAATGGCATAAATCGCCGCGTTTGTGCTTAGGAAACAAAAAGCCATTTCCATTCATATACAGAATTTAAAAAGAATAAATAGAAAATAAACTAAAATAATAATAATAAATAATAAATGATCATTTCTGCACAGTCATTAGGGGTGAGAGATATAACGGTATACAAGATTACCGGTATATTTGTCCACCAGTAGAGTGTTGTCTCTATCACAGGTACGTTTATCTGATGTTGCAGTGCTGTGTTGTCTTGAAAGCTTATCATGTGAATGCATTTTAAGCCTTGTGGTTTAAAAACAATTGATTTTAAACCGTTCAAGCGTAATAAGCAGCGAATGAGGACTCATTTCTGCACATAAAGCCACTGTTCATACAGTGCGTGAGTACTTTTTAGTGCCTTGAACAGTCAAATACATATACTTATGTCATAATGCCCGCCTTTGCAAGTATCCTCATAAACAGTTGTTTTATGTCTTAAGTAAATGGTTGATTAAAAAAAGTGTATGTGCAAGTGCATATTAGATTAGTGCACCCACCCTTAAAGTGACAGCAGCCTAATAAACCTGATTTGATCTGTTTAGTATTTGCTTAAAGCTTAAAGGGAAGGTCTATTTCATTTGTGTTTTTTTTCTATTGTAGTTGTTATCCTATTGTTTGTAATTATTTTATCACCGACTACCTGTCTTCAGTGGGCTTGTTTTTGTTTTTATACTTGTGTTAGTTAGGCTAATAAGGCCATAACTGTGTAGGCCAATCGACAGCCTTAATTTCAGGTTTTTGACATGATTTGATTTGACATTTTTTAAATTAAACATCAAGGCTTTCTGGCTTTAAAAAAAATATTATAAAAATGAAAGTACTGGTAAGCTACACTTATGTATAAGTAAGCTACAAATGTCTAAATTTCATTGCATACAGTATGTACATAACATACAACATGAATCTCGCTCTCTGTGCCTCACTTCCTTCCTGTCGCAGAGGCAGTTGAAGCAGGACTGGGGGTGAGTGTTGAGGGGGAAAGCGGTATTATGGGGAAAAGGGGATGTGGACAGAGGTAGTGTTGAGCTTAAGACAGTGTCAGGACTGAGGGCTAATCAAAGAGAAAGAGAGAGAGAGTGCATTGCCTCAATAGACAGATGGGGGTTAGGACCAGCTGGATGTCTGTGATCATGACCAGATTTCAGGTCAGTTAATAAAAGAGACACACAATCACACACACAAACACACACACTCTTACACAAACACCACAGCACAATGTCACACCCTAAGGGTACAGGGGCCAGGCTGTGGTACCTCCCCCTTCACTCGCCCCCTCTCTCTCCCCACGTCCTAAGCGTGAGGCGCTCTCTTCAGACGGCTAGATTTACTGACCCAGTCCCCCTAGCTGGGAAATGAAGTGTCAAAGTGCTAGTGAGCGTCTCTACCTCGAGGGGGCATCAAATTTTTAAGGCGATCGTGGAATGCATTAATAAAACATGGAGTGTCACAAAAAAGAAAAGGGCAAATTATGAAGGTAGTAACAGAAGGAATAAGGGAAGAAAAGGATGAGTTGCTATCATCTGGGTCTCATCAGACAGCATTTTTTTTCCTCTCTTTCCTTCCACTGTCCTTCTCTCTCTCCCTCGTCTTTTAGCAGGGTGTTCTGCAGTTTTTCTGGTATGCATTTCAAGAGCGAGAGAAACTCCCAGACATGCTTTCCTATACATCATAGCGGTGTCTGCCCTGCGCCTGACCCTGGCAACAGTTTGAGTAATCTGAATGCTTTACAGAGGCAGCGTGTCAGCAGCGTTGAAGGGGTGCAAAGGGGGGTTCGGCAGACTCTCTGCCCATCAAACTTAATCGCAAACAGCAGAGCCATAGACAACTTTTACTGCCCCCGCCATCCCTTTCAAGCAAAACCCACAAACACATCAACCACACATCACCGACGGTTCTCTGTTCGCCAGTCTCCCGTGAGACCTGCTCTGATGTGGGTTGATCGGCATGCTGGAGGGAGACTGGGGTCAAAAAGGCGTCACAATTAAAGCAATCCTGTGTTTTTTCCTCATCAAAACACAACAGTCCCCCTTGCACAACCACCATACCTACAAAAAGAGATGGCATCCATGGAAATTTACAAATACGATGACAGACACTTTCTTTTCATTAAAGCACCAGGCCTGTCCAGTATATAGAAATCATAATGACAAATGTGGAGGGCAGGATTCTCACTCTCTCTCCTCTTGGGGGCTATAACACCTCAGTGAGGTCATTATCCGGCCAGTAAAAGAGACACCTACCATACACAGCCGTGGATACCCCCCAAAAAATGACTCATTAAAATGTGTCCCCCACCTCCACCTTAGACTGATGGTTTATTTATGGTTCTTAAAAAAATAACAAAGAACATATTGAAGCTAGGCTAATATCTAAAACAAATTACAACCACACCGCATTTTTGCAAAACAATTAAATCAGTAAAAATATTAGTAACAAACACATACTGTACATACACATTAAACAACAATAATTATGATTTTATTTGGATATATTATTTGATTTATATATGATAGTAATTTCTATATTATTAATAGTATTAACTACAATTAATTGTAAACTATTAAGCTATTATTAATAATAACAATTATAGCTCTTTGCATCACTGTCATTTCTTATATTTTTATTTAATATAAAAACAAATTAACTATTGTTATTATTATTGTCATCATCAACATCATCAATAATAATACATTTTCGCATGATTGTCATTTCTTCTAATTTCACTGATCTCAGCATTTGTGAAAATGCAATGTGGTTGTAATTATGATTTCTGGACTGTCTCTTCTTGTTGAGGTGTAAGGAACACTAATTTCCCAGCACACCACAGGTTGGCTCTGAGCTGCCCAGGGTTTTCATGATGTCACATTCTTTCCCCCCATGGTTTTCATTTGAGCCGCTCCATTTTAAAGGAAACTTTGAAACTCGAAACCCTGTACTACTTTGTTAAGGGCCAGTTGTAATACTTTCAGGATAATAAGCTTTACTGACTTGTTGATCCCCCCACCCAAATCTCTCTTCTTCTTTTTTTGCTCCCTTCTTTTTCCAAATTTCAGTGTATTTAACAAGCATTTAGATCTTAACCAGATGCTGTTAATGTACCATGTCTAAAATACTAAACATCCACGTGGAGAGCGGGCCCATTTCCCTTCACGGCTCTGCTGCTGCTGCTGGGGGACACAAGAAAGCTGCTCTTTCTCAAAGGCAAGCACACTTCTACTGCAGTACACCTTGTGCATCAGCAATCAGAAAATGTCTTTTGTTGCTGTCAGTTACTTTCATCCAAGGAAGTTTTCCTATGCTACCAGCTCTTCTGTGATGTATGATGCACTTCAAAACATTAATCACCTCCATCAAATGAATAAACATGATGAAGATTAAAGCTGCTTCTTTTGCTGCACCAACACAAATTTCCCTCTCATTTCTGCAGACTTGTGTTCCTGCGCTCAGCCACATAAGGGATATTAATGGCTCCAAATAACTAGCATTAAATCTAGCATCTTCAAAGGTTTCCGCAGACAAACCCCAAACACCTGCATCGTACACAAAAAGGCTTTTTGTGTCCGTGCCATTCAGATCACCTGAGGCATCCGGAGAAAGGAGGCACTGCAGCCAGGCTTACTTTAGCATTCGAAAATAATATAAAAAGATCCCTCCTCGTTTTGTTCTCCCCCCTCCCTCCTCGCTCCTTTCTCTCTCTCTCTCTCCTTTTTATTATACTCCATCCAATATTTATTCAAGACATGATTATAAACATCTGCCCGGGTAGCCGTTTCATCTACACAGGAGCCAAAGGGGCTGGAAATTTCACACACGGCCGCCAACATGACCTCGGCTCAGACGGAGCATGGAGGTTTTTTTTTTTCTTCAGCGCACCGCACGGCTTCCTGTCTGTGACGTCTGAAAAGCACTAGGGGCCAGGGTTAATGGCCTTTCCAATCTCTGTGATAAGAATTCATTTTGTTCTATTACCAGCAGTTATCAGAGGAGGCTGCAGCATCACTTCAGCAGGAGGTTCAATCAATGAGAGAACCTAATGAAGTAACCAGCTCTAGATCTATTTTCTTGCTCAACTCTATCAGACAAATAAGACCTATCTGTCACCCCTGTGCGGGTCTGCTCTGGAAACCCAGAAAGCCTCGGCCAAACCCCGACCGCAAAGAGAGGAGAAACAGACAGCTGAAAAGGTGGTCTGGCGCGCATGCAGATTTGTCAAATATACACTGGGAGCTGCATCATCCTTCAAAAGAAAGGGGAAAACGTGGACTGGAAAGTACCAAAACTGACTACAATAACAAATTCCATAAGCACGTTATTATGATCGATCAAAACACTGACCCAATTTACTGGTTACATGTTAACATTCTGCAAATTCTTGCAGGACAGAAAAGACCTCAGTGGCCACATCTAATTAGACAAAATCACGGTCAAATTTCTGAATGGAAACGGGGCTGACAATAGCTGTGCAGCTCGATCTGTGGCGATGGCTAGGAAATGGCATCCAGCGAGGAAAATGAATGAGTCCGTGCGCTCCCTCCAACTCCATAAAAACATGCAAAAAATGTCCATTTCATTACTTGCTAAACAATGTCATATGGGCTGCACTGCCCCCTAATAGACCCTGACAAAGGAGTACCAGCAGACATATGCTTTAAATAAATAAGATTACCCTGATAGACAGAGGCCTCTGACAGTGTTCCCTGTTCTCTCTCTCCCTATTTTTTTCCCCACCCAGCGCCTGTCGTTCTTGCCTTCATTTGTCTGATTCAGAGAAAATCAGAAGTACAGCAGATGCCCTGCTTTCGAGGGCCCATAAGTCTCTTTAATGGCCTTGAACCTGTAATGAAAGGCCAGGAGGGCATTCAAACATGAAGTTTGTCATGTGTTCTTGCATTAGAGAGATCTTTTGTTTGATTTGACTGTGACCTAATACAATTAAAAACACCATAAACATACTTTGTAATTAAGGGCATGCTGTATCTGTGCCAGAAAAGACAATGAAATCGCCCGTGGGCCTTTAGGAGGTGTCAATGGCAGTTTCACAACATACTAATTGTGGCTTATTGATTCAATTTGAACAAAGTTGTTTTTTGTGTGTTTTTTTTTTTTAAAGGAGGAATGGGAAAATTATGTTGGGCTGGGACAGTCAGCGTACAATTTGAGTCAAAAGAGCGTGATCAATATTTAAATGACTCTCTGCATTGATTTAAAATTAACTTTCAATTAAGACATCTGTTGGACTTTTAACTACAACACTTAGCCATTGAGGAGGAAATAAGGGAACATTTATTGATACTCTTAAACAGCAGTGGCCATTCCGCCATCGATTCAGTCATTTGCGCTGGCATTGGTATGCAGGAGGTTCTAACTCTTTTCTCCCAGGCACCACGCTAACAGCCCCTGGCCCTGGCCTTAGCGGAGGACTTAAATAAATATATAAAGTCCAAATCCATCTCGCTGGACAGACAGAGGGAGATTAACCTTTATCCGGAGCTAAGTCAAAGGCATGTTATCTGCGGAACTGTTTGGAGCTGTAATTACATGGGCTCCATGTTTGTAGCCGATCGAATAGAACTCCTTGTGCTGCGTCGGCAGTCCGGAGGGGGAGAGACTTTCTAGCCGGCCTAATCAGGTAACAGACACCTTTTGTTTTGGGAGCTCATTGATGGATGAAATCTTTATCTGTAATATTGATCAGCCGGGACTCTAAACTGTCTATCTTGGCTACTGGAAGCTTTAACAAGATTGCCAACTGGAGTATATCAGTTAACATTTAATCAATGACAGTTTAAGACACAGATGCTTTAAAAAGGCTGTGTGTTTTCCTCCTGCTCTGAACGATTAGGGGAGGGATTGCTCAGAATTTATCATCCACATTCAAAGACGAAGGCCTGCGTCCTTGAATGCCGGAATGTCAAAAAGGTAAAGGATGTGGATGATGAAAAAGAAACAAAATGTTGAAAACGGTACCAGCATCCATTTTTTTCATTACGTAAACACGCTCTTACGCCAACCGTCCGATTTCGTCGCTATACATCAAACAACGGGGCGGCTAACCAAAATCCGCACCCTGTCTGAGAGAAAAATACATGCATGCGTCATCTTAGTAAATGTATAATTTTTGCCACCCTTGCAAAATATAGCGATGTTAGGTGCAATGAGGTGTCAGCAAGCCGAGCATGCAATCCATTAGAATTCCTGTTTGGCTTGTCTGCTGTTTGTGCAGTTCACCCCCCAGACCCTCCCTCCCAGATTCTTCCATTTTCCTTCTTCTGCAG
This sequence comes from Pimephales promelas, assembly GCF_988280905.1. Taxonomy (NCBI): domain Eukaryota; kingdom Metazoa; phylum Chordata; class Actinopteri; order Cypriniformes; family Leuciscidae; genus Pimephales; species Pimephales promelas. Next base: position 20,621,888 of record NC_142790.1, read on the forward strand.
ACTATGGCCCAATTAGGGTCTGAGCTCGTCACAATGGCTACGGCGGCTGTCAGTCATGCTCGGACCTCACCGCCCCAGGCCTATGCGATCGTTCATTTGCTTTCCTTGGCTGTCCCTTGAAAGGAAAATGTGAGTGTGCTAATTATGTAAAACATTGTTGTCGGAAAAACAACCATGTAATACTAGAAATACGTTCTGTAGAGCATAAAGGACACATGTATTTAAATTTGACTCCAACGTGTTCATGTTTACCGTCCTAATAATCCCTGTGATCAAAGCCTTCTATGGTATCACCTTCTATGATATTAGCGAACTGCAGCAATGCCTCATGGTTACTTCTGATTTGCATCTGACTAGGCGCTTTCGAGTGACGAATAGAGGGATGTCCTTCCTAAGCCTTAGATCAAAGGCACTTCAATGTGAATGTGGCACCAGAGATCTTTGCTTCCCTCCATGTCGAGTCAGGAAACACAATCGTCAGGCACATATTATGACAGCGGCAATTACACAGAGGTGCGTGACACTATTATTGCCATTTGCCGGAGAGTGATTATGCTAATGGAGAGATGTATAGCAGGTGGCACGCATGCTGGCAGCTGCCAGCCAGAGACGCGCACACACAAAGTGGAGCCCTCCCTTTGCACACGCTTTTGCCCGTCTCTATAACAGTATGAACAATGCTTTACAACCAGCCAGTCCCAAGATATGTAATTAGGCCTCACTTTGATTTAACACTTCCTTATCACATCAAAGGCACAGGAATTAGTCGTGAAGGAGAGGAAGAATGCGACAAAAAGAGAGAGAGAGAGAACAAGGGAGAATGAAGACAATTATGGAAGCCTGTTTCCACCTCAGATAAAATAAATAAATAAATAAATAAAACAGGTACATTGTGAGATAGTTGTTTTAGATATAAAGTGCAAATATAAAGTAGATTAGGCGGCAGTGGCTCAGTGGTTCAAACCGGAAGGTTGGTGGTTCAATCCCCAGTTCCACCTGACCAAGTGTCGAGGTGTCCGTGAGCAAGATACCCAAGCTGCTCCCGACGAGCTGGATGGCGCCTTGTGTGGCTGACACCGCCGTCAGTGTATGAATGAGTGTGTGAATGGGTGAATGTGAGGCATAATATGTAAAGCACTTTGGTGGCCATTAGGTCTATGAAAGCGCTCTATAATGCAACCAATTGTGAGAGATAAAGCCGCAATTATGAGAGAAATCACAATTGTAAAATATTAGGGATATAGAAAAGGACACTGAGATTGTGCAATAACAAACCAGATTGTGAGATTTAAATTGAAATTGTGAGATATAAAGTTACATTGAGATTTATAAATTCAAACTGTGATATATTAAGACGGATTAAGATATACAGTTTAACTGAGATATATCACAATTGTGACGTACAAAGTCACAATTATGAGAATAAGACATATTGTGAGATACTATAGAAAGTCATATTGTGAGACATTAAGCCACATTTTTACTCTGAGGTGGAAAAATACTTCCAAAAGAAAACAAATCTGCTTAGATGTTAACAAGAAGAGGAAAAGTGGCCTTGCATGTCCAAAGTCAGGTAGACAGGAGTTTGTTGATTTTTCTTTTGCTCCTCAATCTACTTGAGTAGTTGCACTCTATGTAGTATATTTAGATATAAAAGTGCACATAGGGGTGTGAGCGGCAGCTCCAGCGTTTGTAATTCCTTCGGCCGGGTTATTGAAACGGAATCCCCCAGCTCTGCCGGCACACTCTGGCGAAGGGGGAAGCCCTCTCCTCATCCCTGCATGGATCCTGCCTCTACATGAAAGCCCCGGAGATCCCCGCCAACAAAAATCAATGTATGGATGTTCAGAGCAGTTTTCAAGGTTTTGTAAGACAAATCTTTGGAGCATGAGCTGGTTTAGTGCTATCGAGCCGAGCTTCGATCAGCCTGCCCCGGTGAATAATATGAGAGGGCCTTGCTCACTTTACCAGCCTGTGAAATGAAGACAGGGTGCCAACCACTTCCCTTAAAGGAATGTAACCTGAGTAACTCCCCCTCCACAAATAACCTCCCTTAATCTAATGTCAGATACCGCCTCCCTAAAGCCGATCCCAGATCAGGCAGTGGCGAGGCACAGTAGTTATCGCTTGCTCGGGGCTGCATCCTCACAGAGCCCTTTGTATCTAGTGCACATTCTTCTCCTAATTAGAAGAGATGGGTGATTATACCTTTAAAAGGAGGCTACTGTTTGCAATTGTCATTTGAGGCAGGAAGTCAGTCGTCACATGGCTTGCTTGACGAGAAAATAAATTAGATTAATAATGAGCACCCATACAACAATTTATAACCTGGGGTAAAAGAAGAAGAAAAACCATGTTTATGCAAAATTACATTGACATGCAGTAATTAAAATAATACAACATGACATACTTCATAAGGGCTTCTTTTAGCGGCTTTGCTGACATGGCTACAGGGAAGACGGCACAGCATATGTTTGTCTTTTCTTCTCATTTTTTAAAGGTAATTAACTCTGCCATTGCCACTTAAACAAACATCAGCTTCTATTCAATATGTCTTTAAATTTCACTCTCAAAAAGACTACATAGTGTGCACTAACCTAGAATAGGTTGTATAATATTGTAAACTGAGAAGCTGGACAAACCTTCTACTACACTGGGGGTGGTGTAGAAACAATTTTCACTCAGAAATTGCTAATAGATTTCACAAATAATTGAAGAAATGGCAAGTAACACATTTAATTAATTTTGAAGTAGAAAGACTGAAAAAGTTGTGTGGATGTTATAAAGCGCCTTTTTATTGACAGTCACAAATAACCGAAAAGGCAGAGGGGTTTGAGATGTGTGTGTGGTGTTTAAGTAAAGGACGGCTATTGCTAGCCGACAGGTTTCAATTTCACATCCTCGATTATCTCACCCCCAATTCCATGCATGCCTAAATCTAAAAAATCTTATCCAGTGACTCCAAACAAACTCCCTTCCTCTCAAAACGCCTCTACACACACACACACACACACACGATTCCCAAGGAGCACCATCTCTCCAAGCTTAAATAGCAGAAAATTGCTCTGCTTTTCCGTGGTCTACCTCCTCATTCCTATCAGCCCAAGTGGGAACAAAAGGCTCGGATTCACTGGCGTGTGAGACCTGCTGATAGGCCAGGAGATGGGTTGCAGTTTGGTGCCGTTGATGCCCTGCTGACGGACAAGCAGGCTGATGGAAGACGGGGATTTGCGAGCCTACCAGGTCGCCATTTTGTCCCCAACGAACGAATCAGAGACACCACGCTTGCACCCGCTGAGGCTATTAAGCTCAAAATAACATGCAAGGCCGGAAACAATGCTTGATTTCATTACGGAAAACAGAACAATAGCTATAAATGTCTTGGTGGAATATATCTGGGTTTAAGTCCAGGCTAAAGACAAGACCGATAATATAAAAGCAACTGCTCCAGTGACAGCAAATTTACAGTGATGGCACAGTAAGAACAGGCCTCTCCTAGCCTCCTATTCTTCCAATCTCCCTCACGTTTTTTGCAGGAGAGTTATTATAGGATGATAAAAGCAACAACAATGTTGTGACATGAAACCGTTAGCATTAGGGTGGAAGAATGGAAGATGAAAGAATGTTCTTGGGAATTGATGATTGCTCACAAGGCCCTGATTTCAGCCTTTAATCTCATAGCACACTCAAATTTCCCTCTGTACGCTGCTGGTTTTGGCAGCAGGGAGGGGAATAAGTGAGGCTAGAGAGAAATTAGAGGTGTAGTATATACTATAGTAACTGTATATAGCACATTCGGCTGTAATACACACTAGGTGGTAGTATACACCCGGCAGTAAAATACATTCATTAGCAATGTACTTTCAGCTGTACCACAAGCTCTGCTGTAGTACATATACATAATTCAATATACATTATCATTTTAATCATAGTTTACGTTAGGGATACACAATATATCAGTACATTTTACTTATTTCGTAGAATTTTAAGCTATGGGATATTTAATTGCATATGCTTATTTCCTTAATTTTAAACTTAATTATGTTAAAAGCAAATCTTTTATAATATTTTTCATGAAATATGTATGAAATATGAAAGTATGAAAATTGAAATATTTTTCATACTTCAAATTATAATGTGCTGCCTAAATTCACTTTCACTCTCACTATTTATCAGTTATCAACAATGACATTAAAACGATTACAGGCTTATTGTATTGGCCAGAATTTTAATATTGGTGATTCACCAGCATAGAAATAATGTTATCTTGACAATTGACGATACCCAGCCCATTTCCGTCTTTCTGTAATGGATAACCGTAAAATGGAGAGTTTTTGTGTGTGCTTCGTAAACAATGCACTCCATTTTCATAAATTGGGTCCATTTTATTAAGCATGAAGTGTTCCGCTGCCCAAGTTATTCATAACATGGCCTGGGCTGATGAAGATTGGCCTATTAAGAACCTCCAGAAGCAATTAAAGTGACAAGAAGGCAAGGCCCTGATGTGTACATTTACTATGACGAGCGCTCTCCAAAGTGAATGCCCTTATTAAGAGCCACTGTTCACCTCTACAGCCTGCCACGACGAGACAGACAGAGAGAGAGAGAGAGTAGAACAACATGTCAGAGGCAAACGCCTGGAGAAATACCTATTCCTGGAGTGAGGGCGATTTGGTAATGAACCTTTCAATTCACTCCTGGGGTAATACATTCTGACTAGTGCATTAATTACTCGATAACATCCCATCAAAATGCAAATGCAGCACTTGACCCACAAGAGTGTCTCATTGGCTCTGCACTTGCCAGAGTTTCAGCACAAATCGTCTGTTTTCCTTTATCAAACAGAGTGGCGGTGTCGTATTGGAGAGCGTAGGGTTGCTCGCTTCTAGCCATGTGTGTGTTCGGTCACACGGACCTGACGACCCCCCCCGTCCCCTCACAGTCAGACAGGACTGTGGCCGCATGCTGACACTCTTAATTGCGGCAATTGAAGACAGTGTGCCGCTCAGATGGAATATTTCCCCTCTGCCTGGCCATGATCTGACAAGCTTGAGACAACGCCTTAATGGCTTTTCCAGAAGGGTGGGGCGAGAGGAGAGGAGGAAGAAAGAAACATGGAGGAAATGAGAAAGATGGTCAGAATCTTTCAAAGAGCTCATGAAATATATATATATATATATAGTGTGTCTTTAAAGTGATAATTCACACAAAAATAAAAAATCTGTGATCATTTATTCATCCTCATGCCATTCCTAATCTGCATGACGTTTTCTTTTTCTATACCATATAATGAAAGTCAATGGAGTCCAATCTTGTTTGTACCAGAATGATAACAGAATTTTCATTTTTGATTAAACACTATATCACAAACCTTAAAAAAACAAAACAAAAAAAACTGTTCAATGAGCATAAGTTGTTTATCTTTTGCACAAATTTAGTTACGCATATAAAAAAATACATTTCAAGCGATTTCATGGGACATTTGGGCAGTTAGCTTCTCGAACATGGCCAGGGGGTCCGAGAGATGTCTTTCTATCAACAGGGTTGGATTACGAGCTTCAGCTGTTAGATGATCCTTTCACACAGGAATGTCAGACAGTCTCATGCCACATCAATCCATTCATTTTCTCATCTCTACATCTCCTTTCTCAACCCCATCACCTGACCCCTTGTTCATTCAAAATTATGACTAATTAAGTCATAAGCGAGTAATTTCTGGGAAGAATGGTGAGATTCTGAGAGCGAAGCCGAGGCTGTAAGCAGTGGCAGTGGAGAGGAAGCCCTGATGAAGTGACTGTATTGTGCCGATCTCTAGAGCAGGTCATGGGAAAGTGAGCTGACAGAGGCATGAGGTGTATTATAGCGGAGAGAATCAGTGTGAACGGTATGTGGCATTATCAGAAATACAAGCATGTGACAATGAGAGAGAGAAAGAGATGAAAATGACCTTCCGTGGCAAGGATCCTTCATGCATACCAAAGGTTTGGAGGTGTCTGCTTTGTCCTACATCGAATGCATACTGGGATGTGGATCTTATTATCAGTTTGTTCCTTTTTGGACCACAGTCGCCACTGAATGATGAATTATTCAGAACGAGTTAATTGGTTTGTGAGAAGGTATCCACAGAAAAAGATATTCCTTAGCAGCGGCTAATGAAAGAAAAATACCCACATTTTCTGCCGTTTTAACCCCTTCACTTACACAAAAACAAGGCGGTCGAGCCCTGGAGGGGATGCTTGTTTCAGTTATCCTTGGTTGTAATTGTGAGGGCTGAAGAGCTATAAATGAGCTTCAAATCTTCAGGGCTTTGGACCCATGTATTATGCAAATGCCACAGTAGCACTCCAGCAAACCTAGACACAGTCAATGAACAATCAACAGGCCTTCGCCCCAATGACAGTACTTAACGCTACCTATTGTTGAGTCTCCTAAGAGTATGAGCAGCATTAAATTCCCAGAAGTAATAAAAGCTGCTCCTCCTATTTAAAAGTAAACTCCACCACTGATACGTTTGCTGACAGGTGCGTGCATGAAGTTTATGCGCCGTAAAACATAATGGGGAACGCAAACGCTTATAATACACACCTGCCCTGGATGCCCCTCTTCACACAAACAGATTAAATGAAAATCTTGCATGACCACAGAGTGGAGCACTCTATTTAAGCAAGCCCACTGTCTTCTGATTAAGGAAAAAAGCCTTTGCCCTAGAGAGCGAAATTTCATAAAATACTAGTGCCTGTGTTTGATGAATCATGTCTCTTTAATGCAGTGCAGTATGATGGAAGAGAGAGATACAGGCGAGGAATCATCAACCGCTGCTCCAGCTCCCTCTGATAACACCCCATCTACAGATTGCCTTGATCAGATTCTCGTTTTATTTAAAACAGGACCAATCCCGAGGCCCGACTCCTTTTAATTTACATATATTAACAGGGTTCAAATGCAGCAATAGCTAGGAGCACTTCCCAGTCAACTTCCCAATCTGCCTGCATAATGGCAGCCTATTAAATAGAGTTACTCATCAGTGCAGGAAGCAGACATGGGGAAAAAAAAGATGGAAAAAAGCAGGCTAATGTGAGCGTTTGCTTTTATGCAATTGGATTGAAACAGACATGAATATTCCTGTTGTGTTGCTGGGAACATATTAACAAAGAACATTCAAGACAATGAGAAATATTGAGCCTATTTACGTTCTTAACGTCCCTGATATATTGCGCATAATTTATTGTATTATTTTAACCTTTTCTGCCAATGCAACCAACGCTATGCAGAAGAACAAGTATTAACCAATAATATCAACCAATAATAACTAGTCAATCAAGTCAATCAAGTCCTAACAGGAAGTTAGGTGCTACAACCTGGTAAAATACATCTCTCCTTTTTAAGGTTAATAATAATATATTTTACATAGTCCCTGTTAAAAAAAAAATAAAAAAAATAAAACACATTTCCCACATGAATGTTCAGGAAATGTCTCCGATTAAAAAGAGTTAAATGCATTGCAAATGGCAGTTCAAGTTGTCCTCAAGTCATTTCCTTGGTCCAGAGGGGACCGCTGTCTAACACGCGGTGGTCAGTCGCTGTAAAAGAACATGATGACAGCATTAAGTCTAAATTCCCAGCTGCATTATCACTGGCCCTGGTCCGATGCTGGCTAAACCTGCAAAGCTTCCTACGGTTAGCCACGATTAGGCACTGCTATGGATAATCAATACTGGCTATCAATTCCATACTTTGTTGTGATGGATGAGGTGGATAGGGAAAAGGAACTGGGGAAAAAGAAAAGGAGTCTCTATCAGAGAAACAGACAGAAAGCAGAGGAGAGAGATGATGATAAACAGACCCATGCACCATGTACGCTGAACCCAAGAGACTAAAAATGAATCTGTTAATAAAACAGTGAGTGCAAGTATATGCACATTAGATAATGCATTAGCTACCACAACCTAAAAATTAACATATAGAAATAAAAGCATTCAGTTAATTAATGTTTGTTCATAATACATTATTTTTTGTTGTTGTATTAAATACCTTTAATAAAATGAACTTGTTTTAGAATATATATAAATATATATTAGTGTATTTAGAACATAACTAACTAAAACTAAATACTGCATTAATTAAGTTCATAGTTCATATTTTCATAATTATTTATACTATTATTATTTACTTTCCATTCATCAAAGAATCCTGAAAAATATATATATACAATATATGTATGTTTCCACAAAAATATTTAACAGAGCACAACTGTTTTCAACATTGAGAACATTGGGAAATGTTTCTTGAGCATTACGACAGCATATCTGAATGATTTCTGAAAGGTCATGTGACATTGAAGAGTAATTATGCAATGAGTAATGGCTGCTGACAAATTTAACTTTGCCATCACAGGAATAAATTACACTTGCAAATATATTAAAACAGAAAACATTTATTTTAAAAGGTAAACATATTTCAGAATATTACTGTTTTTACTGTATTTTAAATGCAGCCTTGGTGAGATCACTTTCACAAAAACATTTGAAAAATCTTCCCGACATTAGTGATACATGTATAAGTGTCTAATTTTTTTACAAAGATCCCACACACATGATCTTATCGCAGATGAATGAGAGAAAGGATGCAAGGTCAGAGAGACAGTGAGAGAGGGAGGGGGAAGAGAGAGAGAGAGAGAGCGAAAGAGAGAGAGAGATGGGGGAGGGGGGGTGTTGTGGTTGGAGGGGTGATGGTAGGAGTCAGGACTAATTACTTGCAGGCAAGATGCACTGGGAGGATGGGGTCACTAACTTTACCCTGACACCTGGACGCCCCAGTCATCAATGGACAGCCGTCTAATCAGAAGTGAAGGGATTCAGGGCCCAGCGCTTTCCCAGAGATGATAGCTAATGACAAGGGTGTTGGACACGAAGCCACACACGTCACACTATTGCAGTCTCATCACAAGTGTAACCCAGTGGAAGTATCTGTGTGTGAGAGATCCATCCGTATTATCACACATTAATAATAACACTAGTCTGCTGTTGTACTGCTTGAGGCAATTAGTTAATTGCTGCTTTATCAGAGCTCTATGCTGCCTGTCTTTGTGACGTCCTCCAAGCTTTGACAATGCCTTGTTTCCCTTAATGCCCTGTGACAGAGAGCATTGTACTATCTCCTATGGTTAGTGTCAGTGGAGTCACCACACAATGAGGAGTCCGCGGAGAAATTTTCCTCTCCCTGTTCGAATTAAGACCAGATCAAGTCTCTGTAGTAGGTTGTCAGCTTACACCTTTAGCAGTCATCATGTGTACTGTACATTTACTAAAGCACAGCCCCTTTAGTTGCCTGCTCACTATGCAGGTTTATTAGCATTGTTCGGCATGAACAAAAGAGGACCTACTTTTTCAAGCGTATGTAAATCGAAACTGTCACGCTTTGCTAAAGGTATCTCAGTCATTCCTGAGATGTTTACTACCTGTCACGGACAGTGAAGAAATAAATAAAATAGTCCTTGTTGTGTAAAATAATTCATAGTAGTATGCAAGGAAATTGTACCTCGGACTTGAAATAAGCATAATGGTTTAAAGTCGGGTATGGTAATGCGAATAATCATTGCAATTTCTGCTAATTTCAACTTTCAGTGGCCACAACAGCCTGTGAAAACATGAGGTAACAATTTAGCTTTTGTATCACTCCTCTCTGAAGGAGGATCTCGTTGAAAGAAAAACAACCAGGGACGCCGGTTCTAAAACATGTCTTTTCGAAAGCACTAACTGACTATTTTCGAAAATAGTTTTGGACTTTCTGCACGCAGAAACCGCAGAATAATTATGATAGCATTGGACGGAATTATTCAGAAATGACTCAATCTTGAGTGCCTGCCATCTGAAAAATGGTTTTGAGCTTTTCTGGTAAAATCACGGCTCTTTGCAAAAAATAATAACACACATTCGCATAAATTACTTATTTTGAAATGAAAAAAGAAAAAGCATTTGCGCATTGAGTATTGTCTCCATTTAATGATACAGCAATATAAACTCAGGGTCAGGCTATGGATCTCCTGAGACAATTTCCATTAGCAAAAAGCCTCTCATGGTGAAGATCGTGTTTCACAAGGGATGGCCTATTTTCTGTGAAAAAGTGAGCTTTGGTTCCTTTTGCCATCAAAACTTGGCGATTTTTACAAACATGACTGATAATCTTGTCGGTTTACTATTGTTCTATCATTTTGGAGATTTTAAGACAACTTTCCTCAGGTATGATAGCAGGAGAGTGAAAAAAAAAAAAAACACTGCAAGCTTGTTTTCCTGCAGCCTGGCCTGTCTCCGTCTAATCACAGTGGAATGTGGCCGCCTCTGCGCCTCCTGCTTTGTGTAAGGAATCAAAGGGAAAATGGATGGCCTTGCATTAGTACATCACCCATGGCTAACAAAATGATGAGACCGATTTGGCTGTATGTCATATCTTTCACTTCACTGCTTTCCCATTTCAGTTTATGTAATGGCTACGAATTATGGCCACAAACCCTGGAAACACTGTCTAGGGAGCCGATCTCAAAAAGTAACTGTTATAATTGCTTGTGTGCCCTCCAAGTAGGAAAAAAAAATAACCTAAACCGTTAAAATATCTTGTCGAGGCTCTGAAATGCTGGCGGATGAGAATGCGACCACAGGGAAAACAAAGAGCAGCTTTGAGGATCGCATTCAGAGTGTAACTGAACAAAGCACGCAGTCCTCTTCATACACACGCTTGCGTCAAGCTAAAACAAAACGCGTCTTTCTTTCTTTTTTTAATGGCAATCTATAACAGAAAAAAAGAGAACATGTCCATTAGTGCATGTTGTTGGCCTACAGCTGCCATGAAAAAGGTTCTCACTGCATTGGTGGTAATTTGGCCCTGGTTGCAAACCTCCTGAAGCATTATCACTCAGAAGAAACAAAAGAGCGGGACATGCGGGGCTGCCTCAGCTCCCATCCGGCCGCAGCATTTAAAGACGTGTTCATCTCTAAAGTCAGATAGACCTTTTGTTTAAGCCCTGCCAGACAAAGGTCTCCTCTTCTTGCCTAGTTTTAATACACATGGAGGGAGGGGGGTAAGTGTGGCGAGGGAGACTCTCAGAAATAATTACCTCCATAAGATCCCATCTCCTCTCTGAGAGCCACGACAAAATGGAGAAGCAACCCAAGGATGCAAAAAAGCCCTTTATGCATCAACAAGCCCATCAGGCATTTTTCAGGCCAAGCTACAAGCCAGGGAAATGGGTCCCACTCCACACGCACGCAATTATAGTGCTTTCTTCTTTTGTCTTTTATTAAACAGGACTAAAGCACAAGCAAATGCATAGTCGCTGTTATTTAATCTTTTTTTAGCACAAATATCAGTGCGTTAAATATTTATACAGAAATATCACACAATACAAGGCAACAGAGAGTCATGCAATAGATAAAATATTAATACAAACATCTTATTCAAGCTATCGATTTGGCTTTATGAGAAAAGCACCAGCTGTGGTTATTCCAGAACAGAAATAATCAACATAAATACCATTTAGACGTTAATAAACAAAACCCTGTTGCATTTTGCACATTCTTATGTATTGCACATCTGCGTAAAATATGAGTTTGCAGCGACCACATACACGCCGCCGATCAGATCACTGTGATTTACAAATGAGAGGCACCACTTCAAAAACATGCTTAACCACACAACCCCACTGCCTTTCCAAATTCTCAGCTTCACGATGTTTACCTTGTGTAAATGATGAGCCTTCTGGGTCCCGAGCGCAGGGAATTACAGTCACCCTGGGAGACTTGGCAGTCTGATTCTCAGGGAGGATGGGCTCATATAGTCTCTTTAGGAGGGTATATTCCTGTTAGTGCACTGCGAGAGCTCTGCCATACTTGGTCTTGTTTGGCTAATTTAGAGCGTTGGGCCCATAGAGGTCGGATTCATAATCACGCACCACAGCACCACAAGACTTCTTGTCTTCCTGATGTACATAGCGCAAGTATAAACTATTGGCAGGGCCATGTTTTAAAGCTTTGCGTTTATCAACAAAAACAACGCTGGCAAATTTTTGCAGTGCAAACCCTTTTCGGCATGCTTTTGTAGTCTAATTAAACAATAAGCAGTCGGATATATGGCCCTCGTGCTACAGCATGGCTGTAGTTTGCTGAGTGTGGCTTTTGGCACTAATGCATTTCTCCTTTATTTAACCACTGTAAGCGCCACAAAATCTCCCCTTAATTATGTCTTAAAAATGGCATCAAAATTATTTAATGAAATCCATTCACATGTGCATGTCAATGGCATTCTAACCTTTATTCCCAAATGGTTTTATAATTATTTGGAGCGTTTCCACAGAGCTGCTTTTAAAAGAAAGATACAGGTCAGCAGTTAAATAAATCTCTTTTTTTCTTCTCTCCCTCTCTTCATGAAACTGACTAATGACCAGAAAATGCTAAACTAAGGAGTTATACCCACGAAAACCTACCGGCCCCCTTTAACATAGAGCTGTAATTCAGCGAGGGCTGAAATGTTGCTTACTCCAGGACCTTTTCTCTGGAGTAGAGGCACAAATTATTACCATCGCATACACACAGGCACCCGGCCCGGTCCTGAGAACGCAGTGGGCAGTGTGTCACAGGGAGGGCAGACTCCCCCCGACCCTGCCAATTCATCCTCCCCTCCCTCCTGCCCTGGCATTTGGATAACTTTTTTATATATTTTTTTAACGCTTATACTTTCCAGTTGGAACAATTAACAAAAATAAGCTGTGATTTATCTGGTGCCAGTGATCCATTTCCTTAAACTTGCCAGTGTTGGGCCTGTTTGAAAGCACTTCAAACATTAGGATTACGGGGTTAAACTACCTGAATAATCTTTTTTCTACCAAGATCTGGAGCTGTAAGAAAAAGTTCAACGCCACCCTCTAACCTTCCCTACTCACTGCACTCGAGGCTCAAACCTTTACTCTTCAACTGAACCAAGTGTAGTTGTGTATAATCAAAACATTCACTGTTCTAGAGTCCACCTAGAGCGCCAAAAACAACAACAACAAGTTTATCTTTTCTGTAAAGTACTCTGTCTGCAGTCCGCCCACTCAGTCTGATGCTAGAACAAGTGAAAAACGTATGGTGATTATACGACAAGTATAAATTCAGAATGAGTCTGTTAGTTTATACACATTAGCGCCATTCTGAAGGACTGGGGTAAATATAAAAGGCATGAGCTATAGCTGAAAACACTCCAGAAGAAAAGGTGACACTTGGGAATAACATTAGAATTTGAATATGCTGTAAAGAAATACACATGATATGGAGTTTACTAGTGGCTCATTAAAGAAAGCTGTTAAAAAAATAATGCAGTCTGTGGCATACAAAAGATTTTTTCTGGTACTTAAAGCACATATAATGCTAATAAGACATAAGGTTAGAGAAGGGAGGCTATGTGTGTGTGTGTGTGTGTGCAACAGAGGTAGGCTGTCTTTCTAAAAGCAAAATAATGATTTATCTAACTGGTCCTTTGGTGCACCCAGACTCCGAAGCACCTTTGATCCAGATATAATTAATGCCAAATGTAAAACACACTCGTTTATTTCCAATATGGGTAGTTTTGGAGCTGGAGTTTCACATATGGTTCTCCGTTTAATCCCATCTGGTTCTGGAGTTCGTATATAAACAGGACACTTTGGGGAACAGAGATTAATTCAGCTTTGGAATGCCATTGAAAACGTGTTAGTCGTTTCCCTCGGCCAGGTCAGGCAAAGCAAAAACAAGTTAAGCGTTCATTTGGTCGTGCGGCATTAACGTGGGCATTATTATATAATGGACCCTGACTCACTCTTATGTTTTAAATTACAGGTCCCTCTCAAATAAAACTATTAATCTTTTTTTCCTCCTCTTTTTTTTTTTTTGGTGTGCGTCTCTGAATGTTTTACAGTCCTGTTACACTTATTAGCTTCTGGCAGCTCCAAAACTTTTAAATGAAAGCCAAATTGCTTTGGTCATGAGAAAGGAAATTAAAGCTCACTCCGGGGGGAAGAATTTCACTGTGAGATCCTCCCAAGGTAGAGTTTCATAACCTTCTGCATGCCTGCTAAAGATGTCACTGTGTACAGGGCCGAGTGTGGTACTGATATAAAAAGACGGTCCGTAATGGGAACAATATGTTCATTTTAGGGAGATTAGGCACCTGGCGTGTTTTACATCGGGAGAAGAGGTGCTCCAGGTTTGGGTTTGAGGGTGGAGGTATGCGGTATGGGAGTGGGCTAAATGGTGCACTCACCCGATTCGTTCGAAGGGCAGTCCTTGACGAAGAAAATATCAGCGAGGTTGTCTTCATCTGGAGAAAGGCCCTGCTGGTGCAGCTGCAGCTTGCGGAGACCTTCGGTCTGCTGGTGCTTGACCGAGCGGAGGTGCTGCAGCAGGTTCAGTTTGGCTCGGCTGGAGTAGTCACACAACGCACAGTAGTAGTAGCAGGACTCTGAGTTACACGCACTCTCTTGTTTTTGCAAGTGCTGCAGGAGGGGAGGAGGTGCGAGCACAGATGGGGGGAGAGAGAGAGAGAGAGAGAAAAGGGGAAAAAGTCATTAGGGGCTATACGCTTCACATTAAATTACAGCCGTCGTTTGTTTCACGGGCTGAGACAGCACCTACATGAAACAGATACTTCCTTTCCACCATAATAATCTCCCGACATGAAATGCATTCCTTCCAGCTTTGTCCCAAACATAAATACTGATAACAAAGAGAGATTGTCAAAGCCGAGTGCTTTAGAGGGGCTGCCCGATGAGGAAAGACAGACGAGGGCGAGCGAGCGAGGTGAAGAGGGGGAGACGAGCCAACGTGTCTCCGCCTGGCATCACGTAATCTGGGACATCCAAGTAATTTACCGCGACAAAAAGTCCAGCTTAACTTAAGTCTGGACTGTGCAACTTTAGAAAGGGATAAGGGGATGATAGAAGATGGGATCTGGAGGGAGTAATTTACTATCTGTGCAGCGATAAAGATAAGAAAACAAATCTACCAGGGTCTTGCTATAAAACTACCACAGGTCTGCTGCAGGATCAGAGGGGCACCTCGGCTTCCATCCCACTAATAACGGCCTATGAAGGGTTGTGAAACGGTTTAAACTGACATACACACACTCAGGTTTTATGTAGTCTAAATATTCACACGCAGCTTTGTGTGTGTACAGAGAGGCATATGAAGGCCTGTGGTGCGTTAGCAGAGGAGAGTGGAAGCTAAACCCCCGCGTGGCCTCTCTCTCTCTCTTCTCCGCTGACACAAAAACCCCTGTTACTCAGACCCCACTCTATGTATGTGCGTGCATATGTTTGTGTGAGAATCTTACAGTGGTTGCGAGCCATGTTGCTGATGTTTTGAAGGCTGATTCAGAAAACTTTTCAAACTTTTTTTTGAAGTTTAATTCATTCATGAATCAGTTCAAATGGTAAATCAATTCAAAACAACAATTTGTTTGCCTCATCACTCCTCACTTACAAATCCTTACAGAATTTTGCCATTTAACATGCTTTAAAATGTTTTAGAAAATGATAATATTATAGCTCTATATTATTTCTATTTATTAAATATATATATATATATATATATATACACACAGAAAAAAGAAAGAAAATCAAGATGAGCAATTTAGAGTAATCATAAAATATTTTTTTAATCTATATTACTCGGCTCTAATGTGCGCAGACAGACAAAAGTGTATTAAACTTATCCTAAAGCTTAAGAGGAAATCCTGGCTATTTTCTCATGCTAATTCCAGCACTATTTACAGCTCTTAAACTGCGCATAAACACTTTATTTCTCTTGCCATTCCGGCTTCCAGTGGGTCAACTGGTGTGAAAAAGGTGAACAGCCTCCTTCCTCCTCTGCCTCTAACAAAACCCAAACTGGATTGGTCTTTTTAGGGACAAGCAAGCACACACACACACACTGAGCTGGTGGGGCTTCCTAAGCTTGTTAATTCTGACAAGAGACTCCAAGACACAGAAGGAGAGAGAAAGTATTTAAAACAGAGCTTTGTAGGCGAAATCCAAACTGTCCAGCTTTGCGTATTGTTCTATTCAGCTCTAATGTGTTTCAAACAGCAGGGCTCCCACATTCAGCCCTGCCTGACAATTATGCACTTTAATTTGGGCTAAAGTTTTGCATTAAAATTGTGCAGTAGTGCACCATGCAAGGCCATAGTAGGCTTCCCCTCCACCTAACACACATACAAAGCCCTCAAATCCAACAAACAGTCCCTACTCCCTCCTCATTCCCCAGGCAAGCCAAGCATATCAAGTGTGCCTACAGTACTCCCAGACTAATGAACAATGTCACTAAAAACAAAAAGCCGTGCGAGGCCTCCATTATCTGATCTTCCGCTAAAACACAAAACCGTCCCTCTCGGAGGCTGAAGGAAGTACCGGTGTGCCTGCAGGTGTGAGCCAGCTAAAAGAAAGCCCTTTTGACAAAACAGATTCTTGGACTGTCAGGGATTAGAGTCATGGCACCAGTAGTAACACACATCTTTTCTTACATAAACTCGGCAGAATTTTCTCACGAGTCTGCAGGGCCGTGCTCCGTAAGGGGCTCTCTGTGCCCATTGAAACGTCTTAAGCTTTAATTAAGTTGAAGTTGTCAGAGGAAAGCCTTTTTGGCACAGATTCAGAGTCATTAATTACAGCCATCTTTGTTTCTTTCCAAAGGGAAGCCCTTCGAAGACATGCGGGGCTACTTGTATGAACTGCCTCCCTGTAAACAGACTCGAACCTGGCTGAACTGTCCTGCCACTTTAGGATAACCACTACACGTAATGGTTTGGGCATCCTCCGTCTGTAAATTAAGAGGAGAATGTGCTTAATTCTTTCTCAACTCTCCCAAAAACCAAAATGAGATCAGTCTCATTCCTAATTCAGTTTCAGATGTCTTTGGAACCCTTGCGTCCTAAATTCATCTTAGGTAGTCGTACCGTTAGTGAAAAAAATAAAACATTTAGACTCAAGATGGTTTCTGGGAAAAACAGCAATATAATTTGTTTTCTCTGCATGATGACTAAACCTCATTAGGATGAATAACTATCGCTAATAAACAAGCATTTGCTCAAGGGCTATTGGCTAGCTATTGTCGCATTCAGATCCTCATATTACATCTATGCGGATCTTATCCTTTGTTGTAGCTTGTAGCCCCTTTTAGAAGCCTCCATTACTTTTTTTATACTAATATGAAATAGATTTGTGTTGTGTTTGTGCACAAGTCTTAAATTAGGCTGAATCATAATAGCAGCTGTGCATCCATTTTTATGGTCCTAATAAAAACAATGCAAGCAGACTAACATGTCTAACGTTTAAAGGCCGAAAGAGTATGTAACTCTAGAAAATATTAATTTATTCACTATCAGCATTCCTGCTTTGTTTGCTCAAGACCTATATTGAAATCGAGTATTTTTCTTCCTTCTTTTATAGACCCCTGTGGCACTGGTGCAAGCTGTTCAGAGACTTGAGCCTGGGGTTTCTGATTTATGAGGTTTAAGCTTACCATTTTTAGTACTGCCAGACTCACAAAGCAGTTATATACTACCTGCAAAGTTCAAAATGTTTGTGGCATCCCGTAGCAGATTCTGCCCACCGAAAAGTCAGGATGCTGCTAGCAAAGAAAAGAAGGCCTATTTATTACTAAAATAAATAAAGAAGAAGAATAAGACTCCAGTTTCTCTCACCTCAACTTGGTTTTGCAGAAAGCTGGAGGATAAATTGCGCAGTGATTCTGTCAAGTGCTAAGAAAACCTCTGAAACTGCTCCAAGTGCTGTTGTTGTGGGTGGCAAAGAGGCTATCTATGACAATACAGCGGAGCGCTCTTGCCTTTGATGGGTAATTGTTCTAGATTAGCATTTGGCAAACAACCAAGAGTCTAAAACCCCATGGGGTCCAATCATTTTAGCTAACTTGTCGTCCCTGGGTGCCCCTTGGCATGCCAAAGAGCACATCCAGTCGACCGGGATCGTGGGCAAGGGGGTCTGAGGAGGAACACCCACCCCGCACTCTCTCTGGGCTCTCAGGACCTAATCAGGCATAAGTTGGGCGACTCTAAAGCAAAGACGCCATCGTACTGTGCTGCCAAAACAATGCAAATCAAAGCACCAGGGACTCCCCATCACCTGTCAACCTAGGCCCCAATTCCCAGGGAGCGTGTTTTTTCCCTAACCTGACGCGACTTATTTATACTGACTTCAATGATTACAAAACACCTCTCGTTGCCTTCTCCTCTGCCCGTCTGCTGTTGGCAGTAGGAGACTGGTTTCATTTGTACTGCCTGCAGTGACAAAACAGACTCATTAGTGGCATTCAGAAAAAGGATAAGGGCTGTTTGAGACTGGATGTTTATTTACTCTGTTCTGCTAGGATGACAAGACTCCTTCAGACAAGAAAAGAAAAAAAATATGAAGGGTTAAAAAAAATGTTGTTTCTAAACGAAAACAAATTAGGGCATTCAAATATTTGTTTTTTGGTCATTAGTGGGGGGAAAAAATCCAACAAAAAGAAACAATAATAATGCGCTTGAGCATTTTTAATAAATCCTATCAGCAATTTTTTTTTCTGTTTCTTCTTCTTCCCAACCCTTTTTTTTTTTTAAATACTTGCTCTTATGCTTTCGAAGAGGCACCGGTTTCCGGTCTAACTCTGGGGACCCCGAGAACGAAACAAAAGAAAATAAACAAAAGCTTGTTTTGTTCCTCAAAGCATTTTAAACACATTCCAGCCTTACTTGGAGGCCAGCCAGGTATACGATTCCATCAATGCTGACACCGTCCAAACACATGTTACCAGTAACCACTATTGAGCCTGGAGACATAAATGTAATGTTATATCATGGGTACCGCAGGAGTTGGCAACCTGAGCGAAATTCAGTGCACGAGGTATGCCCCCTACATTCCATTCAGATATTGTGCATAAGGCCACCGTCTTTTCCGCTACAGGCACAAAACGAGCAAAAAAACATCTCTTTTTAACTTTCCCTCTCCCCTACCTCAACAAAACCAAAGGAATGTCAAATTACCTCAAAGAGCCCCAAATTACCTCCCCTATTTATTTTTTTCCTCTGAATCCGTCTGGTTGATCATATGTAATTATGGCTTAGGACATTCTGCCAGTGCATGGCTATATGGTTTGCTGCTTAGGTCATATAATAATAATAATCATCCTTGCAAATGGATGCCAAGTTAAATAAGTGAATTAGCACAATGTGTCTTTCAGCAGCACACTCTCGTCTGAGGTGGCTTGTGGAGACGCAGTAAAGAGAGCGGGACACACCCCCAGGGTCCCTCCAAAACGACTAAAACCCACAACTGCTGCAGCGTCCATCCACAGCCTCTCATTTACTGTAAATCACGCTCAGACTGGCAGGACCGGTCTGGGGTGACATACACGTACGCCCCATTTTCCCAAGGACACTGGTTCTGCGGAGCTACAACGTACTATGGACATTGCCGTTCGCAATGAGGCCTTCAATATGTCAATGTAGTCTGCACTATGACTTTGGAACAGTTCATGTAAATGTTAGCCAGCCAAGCATGGTCTAAACACGAATCCACAAAAAAAAACACACATAAATCTACGAATTGACAGCCGGTTTGTGGAAAGTCTTAAAAGAACTTCTGTGTGTTTCTTTGGAAATATTGCTTTTTCTCTCATATACATTTACATTCACATTAATCATGTCAAAGTCCGAGTGTGTATGTTTTACCAGCATTTTAATATGTGGATTGATCCGCAACGTAATATTTCATTGATCGCTGTAAGCGCCAATTCCTGTCGAATCACTATTAAAGCAAACAGTGCACAAGTCTTTGGGAACCAATCATTCCACGGCTTCATACGTTTCTCGCCGAACGGTAAACAGATGAAGAGGGAAACGAGGAGAGAAATATTTCCATGTGGTGCTAATGTTGTTGATCTGGCATATATCATTGGGCCTGCAATAATGTTCTTATGACAGAAGGAAATGAACGAAAACTTAAGACACTACAGGGTTCATGCAATGGTATTCCAAATTCACATGCTCTTCCCACTGGTCCAACTGGACTCTCTGACTCTGTTGAAGGTCATATTTTAAAGGACCCTACTGTAACGAAGATCTTTGCTTATCTAAATATTACATAAAAAGATAGAAAAACACAGAGGTGCCCTAGACAATATTTTTGGAAACCTTGTGAACTGTGACTGTTAACATCTTTTTAAATGTTAAAACCAACATTTTGAATGTTTTCAACAGTTTGTTGTCTATAGACAGGATTTATAATGCCCTAAATGCTGTCTAGGTAGTTTCAGAAACAAAGCCAGAAACCCTGGTGATGATATCCTGTTGTTGCTGATTTGTAACCAGATAAATGAACCTCTTGTCTATATAATAGAATCACTGGACTTAAACATGAAGCAGCAGCATTGGAAAATTCCATTTGCATATCACCTCTCACCTCTATAGTTGATATGGAAGATTAAGAACTAGTCCTTAATCTTCACTCCTCTAATCCTTCCAACCACTAAGACAGACACGAGTGTTCGTCTACTCCTCAAATTGCCTTAAAAGAAAGCAAACTCCCTATGAAAATGGAGGTGTATTTATATTATGGTGATTTAAAATCTGTCGCCTGGACACTTCTCTCCCATTAAATCCACTGACCTTACCATTACCCTTAAAAGCTTTGCCTCTCCATCAGAAGGTGAAAAAGACCAGAGGCTCTGCCATCATCTTCATGCCACACTATCACAAAAATTTGGTTTTCTACAATTGAGCGTAGAAGCCTAAAATCAGTTTCTCAAGACATTTGAGACAATAATTATAACAACAAGAATAATTATTATTATAAATACATAACATTTAATAATTAATGGATAATCTTTAATCAAATAATTTATATGGCTTTATACATTGCAAACATTTATATAAAAAGTAAATGCTGGTGAACTGTCAAATGTATAAAACCATTCAATTATTTGAAAATAAAGAAAAGTGTGTCATGTTATACGTTAAGCTGTGCCAGTGGCTCAGCAAATAGTGATAGTAAGCTTTGCCTCCAAACACAGAAAACACTATTAGAAAAAAATGTTGAAACGTTTTAACTACATTAAAATATTCTGAGTATTAACTCGTTTCAAGGTTGTTTGAAAATTATGAATAATGTGCAGCAATTTTTTTTTTAAATATATGTATATATTTTGCATATCTTGTATCATACCATCCCCTCACATCATAGCATATGTTTTTAACGCAAACAAAGAGTTATGAGCTCATAGTCTCAGGTGGGAAGCACAGGAAAGGATGATCCATGCGTGTGACCCTCAGCCAGTACAGTACGAGACTGTGGCATTCCGACTAATTATGATGCATGGTATACGGGCTGAAATCTTTCCTTTAATGCGAGTCCATGCAACGATGAGACAATCTCCCACCTTGTGAATCTGATAAGAGCGGAATGAGCCCCGACTCACCGCTGCGTGCTTTCCCTATTCATACTTTTAAACATTAAACCCTTTCATGTTCCATCTGCCTTCTTCCCTTCCACAACAACATAGAGGAGGGTCCCCGATTTGCATCCTATTATAAGAGGGAGGGGAAGAGGGAGGGAGGAAGAGAGCAGAGGGATCATGGAGAGGAGCTTGTTTAAAGAGCCCTGCCTCTTGCTTTGCTGCTCTCACTCCTCAATGGGAGCACTTCTTAGCCGAACGCTTTCCATATTGCCAATGAAAATCTTCAGGAGTCGAGCCTGTAGGGGCGAACACTTTTAACCTGTGCCGTATCAAAAGAGTCAAAGTAAATAACACCTTACCCACCCACTAACCCACACATCAAGAGCCGGCGGGGATATATTAAGAATGTTAAATACATACAGACAAATATAAATGTTCTAGTCCTTCTAATGCATATAAACACATCAATTCAAACTGCGGTATTGTTAGTCGATACAACTGATAGACCAATAGTCTCAACCACAGTTTATGCAGCTACAACCCATAAAAGGAAAGCCATTGTTTTTTCGCTGAAAAGCCCTAGCCATAGCTTGCATTCCACGGTCCACTCGACATACCACTGGCCACTTTGAAGATTACTGAAATGTTTGCCTTTGTTCTCCGGAGAATCACAAAAACTAGGCAGCCTTCTATTCAAATACTCTGCACCTTTGGGTGAACCACTAGGCTTGGTGGCATTCAGTAAAGCATGAAATCAAGGGGAGACTAAGGTGAGCATTCAAATGTTGGGAAAAGTGTAATTATAGTTCACTGCATTAAACAAAAAGGCCATCTGGATCTCACGGAAATGCTTTTAACAATTCTAAAAATGATAATTCAATGGGGTAATTTAACTAAATGTGGAAAAAAATCATGGGTGTAATCCCAAACAAGTGAGGGGGACTTCTATCAGATCTATTTCAAAGCATTAAGGATTACTAGTAGCAGTCTAATCCTGCTGAACCTAAGGGGAGGTAAATCGTATTGTGTTGGAAATCCTGGCCAGGAAAGAACAGGAGGTTAAATGAGTTCTTTGCTCTGTAATCGAATATCACACTCTACTTATCTATTCAGTGAGCACCTAATGTTTAAAATCAATTACTTGAGGAATGCTTTCTTGCATTCAGGTCTGTTAATGTGAGCAAAAACTGCCACCCATGACTGCGGCTCTGTCTTCACTCGGGCATCCGTTCTGGGCCTGGCTCTTATTAAACGACACACGTCAATATTGATCTTAATTCCGATCTTTTCTGCAAACTCTCTCTGTATTTGCCGTTAATTGCGGACCGACCTAATAATCTTTGGGATGACTCTTCTTTTTTAAAACATGCAGCCTTGCGTGTAGCTACTTAAAAATAACTGGGAGAATAAAGGTTAACACTGAAAGAAAAATCTCCGCTGAGTTACAGGGGAGACCTCAGGGGAACGTGTGACGTTAAGGCATACATTTATTGTTCAATAATGCTTTCCAGACAAAGTCATATGTTTGCTCTCCGTCTGTGTCTGGAGAGTTAAAACAAAGCTAATTACCTTCAGCCAGCTATTTCACCAAGAATATCATATTATTGCAATTCAAGTCCTTCCACGGCTGGCCTTATCAGAGAACTGTGAGTCATCCTTTGTTAAGCTGGGCCCAAATCCTATGAGAAATGGAGGGGTGGAGAGGGGAGTGAAAAAGAGAGGAAGAAAAAAAAAAGAAGAAAAGAATGAGGAAAAGAAAGGAAAGGGGTAAAAATGACAAACTCCTGCCACTCTTTGTTCCTGGGAGTGCCACGCTCCCCTTCAGGGCTCTGTAAGTCTTATTTCCCCTGCTATGGTTCCCATACCTGTCAGACTCAATAGCCTTCACAGTGCCTGCACATAGACAAATGGGCTGACCTCGCCAGCCTCTCTGACCCAGGGCCAACAGGAAGATCACATCTGGTTATTAATATCAGAGCATCCTCATATGGTGGCCCCCCACCCATCTCACAAGATAGAAAGAAAAGAAAACAGCAAAACAGGAAAGAACCAAACAGAGAGGGGTGTCTGGGGCGCCACACTTTATCACAATGCTTTAAGTTGTCCGTCAGCAAACGTTAGTCCTGTGGGGCCGGTGTGGAGATGACCATCTGCTTATGAGCGGGGAGGGCATGATGGGAGAAATACCTATTAATATCTATGAGGATTAATGACAGCAGGGCCTAGCTGAAGCCTGGGCTTTGTGTTTGCACCCACACTCGTCTGTCTGTATGCTTTAATTATACCCCCTCCCCCTCGTGCCCTCCCCTGAAAGATTCCCATTGTAATCCGCGTGCAGGTGAAAGACGAGAGCGTCTGAATAATCTGGCCTCGCTGTTGGGTCAGAGCGGGAGGCAGAGAGAGAGAGTGCTGACATACTTTTATGCCTGCAGAGAGTAAGTGGATAAACGGACGCGTTTGTGAGCCTGCGGTTTTGTTTGCATTTGGAAAGTAGACGCAGGCTTGCATAAGGTCGTTTGGACCTGTTCAAAAAGTCGTCTGCCACTGTGGGGACCAGCTCTTATTGACAAACCGCTGAGAATGGGCCACATCCGCTTTTCTTTTTTGACCATTCTCTCTCATCCCCTCCCAGGTTTGGATGCTTTCTATGAGGTAGTGTCTAATTTTGCAGATAGCATGAGAATAAATGCAACAAACATGGTCAAACCATCTAAATCTATCGAAAATAAGATATTTTGCGGAGCACAAAATAAGATATTTTAAAGGGTTATTTTAATTGTTTTCTATAGTCATTGGGGTCCAATGCTTATTACTTTCATTATATGGACAAAACAATTAATAGATTATTCAAAATATGTTCTATGTTCTGCAGAATAAAGTCATCCAGGTTTGAAATGACACGAGAATGAATATGTGTCAGAATTACATTTTTCTAGATGCTAGTTTGAATCCGGCCTTTATTTATTAAAATACTGTGGGGGAAAAGCCCTAAAATAAAATACAATGTGTATTTTCAAGGGACAACAACAATAACGATGCTATATGAAGGCTCATGCAAAATAGATCATCCTCGTTTTTCTATAGCACAATAGCTTTTTATGCAAATACCCTCAACTCAATCTCCTGTCCATTTTACCATCAGATCGGGGGAAATGACAGACAATAATTTGAGCTGCATATATATGGGGCATTTGATTTTCAAATGAGGAGGAGTGAAGCTGACCTTCAGTAATGAATGTGCTGTAATATAATGTGCCCATCAACCGGCAGCCATCTTGGTATAGAAAGATGGGGGGAATGAGGAGGAAATACTGACCTTCTGGATGAGAATAAAAGGGGAAAAACATTAAAAAAAAAACGGTTGGGAAAAGTCTTTTGATAAATCTGAAATTCCAGTCTCCTCACTCTCGCATTCTCTCCTCCTCCCTCTTTTCTCTGCTCCCCTCTTTTAATTTCCCCTCTCATTTCCCTGCCCCGACCAATGGTGTTGCCATCCGTATCATGGGTAATGAGATGGGCTATCTGCCTCTCCCTGGGGACAAGGCCACGGAAAGCCAGTCTCTGCAGCTCCATCTCCCCGCCTCCCTCCGCCAGAAAGAGGCGCATTATGTGTGCTACGGCCCCTGTGGCTCAAAACGGGTAGAAAGGAGACAAGGAAGGGGAAAAAAGAAGAGGAAAATACAAATATGGAAATGGTGCCTTGCACTCCAGACAGACAGAAAATTCTGCTTGACTGATGACGGATGCTCTGGGAGGGGGGTGGATGCTGTAATTAAGCAGTTCATAGCCCCTGACGTGCAACTGGGGGATACACGCTGGACATCCATCCTTATGTGTTGCACACAAGACCCTCCAGAGAGGAGAAGTACAGAGAGAGAAGGAAATAGACAAACAGAGGGGGAGGAAAAATGAGAGTCAGAGTGGGAGATAGAAGAGAAGAGCACTGCAAGGACCACCTGGTGAACAGGTGTGGGTCATATATGCCTATAAGCGCTTCCTACATACTGACCATAAACATTCTTGGCTTCAAATGACCCAGCGCCCAGCGCAAATCGGCTCTTTGGAGCAACACACATTTCTCACAGTTTCTTAATCAAGCGTTACACCGCCTTTGAATGGCCTTGACAGATTTACACTCGACTACATCTGCGTTTATTTGAGTGCTTATTAACCAAAATTGTACAAGTATAATATATCATTACTGCAGGCTAAAAGCAAAACACTAACAGGTCAAGAATATGTATTGTATTTATTTTAATAGCCGAATTACTTCATAATACTGAAAAAGGCTGTTTTAGGTGTGGGCTTGGGAGCTTTAAAACCACCTATGAGAAGCCATAGTCTTTCACAAAAAGGAAACATTGCACTGTTAATGTAATTTAGGTCTTTTTTTAATGTCTGGAAAATCTGAACTTTTCTACCAAAAAAAAATTGTAGGTACAAAGCTGCAATAAAAATACTGAATATGCTTTTTGTTTGTATCCTCAATCATTCTGGGCCATAATGATACTTTATGTTCCAGGACTCATATGGAAAGGTCATCAATACTTTGTTCTTTAGTGTGCTACCCTTTCACCTTTGAACATAAAAGACGAGGTGTTTTTCTAGTCAAATAAAGAAACCTCTTTTTCTTTTTTCCCAACATTTACAACCAAATATACAAGAGCGAAACGGTCCGGTTTCTGCCAAAAGCATTAGAAACCGCATCTGTAGAACAGATTTCCCTCTCTCTTGGTAAAGGTGGGGGCGCGAGGAGATGAGAGAGCCAGAGCGAACCCCCTCACCCCCTCTGTGTCAAATGGACACCCTTCTCTCTCCATCAAAATTCAGCCCCCATCACCTGTTCTAATATTTCTTAAAATGTGAGCCAATAAACCTCAAACGAGTAGAAATCCATTTGAGTGTTAATGTTTTTTTTTTTTTTACCTCAGCAAGTACTTAATAAAAAAACTATACAAGCTACAGATTACAATAGATTATATGTCTATCTGTTAGACAAGATCACTAGGATCACTAGCTGGTATAGGATTAAACCCAAAAGATAGGGACCATTTTAATTCTACATATTCTGCATAGCCCTGTGCTGTTCTAGAAAAGAAAGTGTAAGAGTTAGAGCTTAAAAAAACCCAACAAATCAGGTAAACTCGAATTAGACATTTCAGAATGAAAGCAAAGAATCATGTCAATAATCAGGCAGTGACCCAACTACACGTGCACGTGAAGAAACAAATCTACTGCGAGACTTACTAAGATCATAGCTAAGCTATGCCTTTCTCTTCTTCTAATCTCCAATCTATTTGTCTTTCGATGTGATCCCAAATGCTCTCTGTTGCCATGGAGCCTTTTTATTTGCTTAGAGAATTAGCCAAGCTCCCTGACCCCCCACCCCTTTCTAAACTGCTGAGGATTTCAAAACATTCCCATGGACTGTGTCTTTAATGCCAGGCCTCCAAATACCACATGCGATTCTTTCAGCCCTTTATTTGCCTCATGCTGACTTCACCCATTGGAGGATTTGCCCTTTGTTGTTTAGTTACTTGCTCTGTATTTCTAACACTGTCTGAATACATTAATAACACAAAGCAGCTCATTTCTGTTATTAAAAAAAAGTAAAACCAGACAATTTGTTATTCTCGGAAGGCCTTTTGAGCATTTGGTTCTGACCTAAATCTTTTCCAGGAGGTTCTTGGTGTGAAAGGGACCGTAGTTGTACCTTCCTCTTAAAAAGCCCTTTTTTGGATGACCATATGGCTAATTGGGTCAAATAAATTAATTATTTTCAATATTGCCATCATCACAAGGCTGCCAATTCCTTATAAAGTCTAGCCATTGTCAGCTGCTAAATTCACTTTTCTAAATATACAGCCCAGTACGGCTTACGAGCACACAAGTCAAAAGTGACTAATGCTGGTCAATAGATCCTCATTAAGTTAATACAGTTTATCCAGAGGAGTCCACTAATGTGTCTGGGATGTGATGCTGGTCTATGATTTCAGGATGTTAGTATTATTGTTTCAGGCAATCACACAAGTCCAGTAAGTCAACACCCAAATGCACTTAAGAACAGGATGAGCCTGCAGTGGCCTCTGTTCAACCCCCACCACTGTGGATCAGTTATCTGCCTTAGGCCTGGCGTAAAGCAGTAAATTATGCTCGCAAATCAAAAAAAAAAAGAAGGTACATTAAAACATAATTTGTACATGCCAAATAACTGGTATAAAGCAGGATGATCTAAAAAAATAATCATGACATTTTCCCTTTCTTATGCATGCGGACAAACACGGGGTCACACGTTCAAAATTTGTCAGCTGTTCATATGACGCCGTTATACGCTGGCTGATGGGGCGGCTTTCTACAGAGGTGAAAATTCAGTGAAGTGCTATAACATTGGAATATTGATATTTCTGTCATAAATTCAATTAGGTTTGATTTCTGAAATGCATCATGTAAACAGGCTGACTGGCATATTCCTGTCTTTACAGGAAAGAGGGCAGAGGAAACTGGGAAAAGGGTGAGCATGGGAGGCCAAATCAAATTTACAGCTGGACTAATGACATTTGACATCATAAAAAAACAAGGTGCTAGAAAACAACTGTTCACCTTCAGTTCACTGAATTAACTTTCTGCCATCAAGTGCAGGGAAAAAATACTTATAATGCAATACAAGTTAAATACAACAAAGTAAATATTAACCTATGTGACACAGAGAACATATAGAACTAGGACAGTGGGTCATGACACAGTTCAACACAAAGTAAACATAACTGACCTTGTAGACCTTCAGCGCCGCTTCGTGCCTCTGGTTGGTTGCATGCAGTCTCAGCTTCTCCACACTGTTACTGTAGTAGTCACAGGCATTGCACTTCAGGTGCACGGGGTTGCCGATGGCAATGCACTTGAGACGCCACTGGTTGGCTTTGCCACCTTCCTTGATGTGGGCCACCAGCTGATACTTCTGCATGTGCTTGTCGGTCTTGCAGTGTAGCTGGAAATTGGCCTTGAGCTGCGTGTTGTAGTTGCACAGCTTGCACTGGTAGACGTCTCCCATCACGGCTCTCCACTCCTCTTCCGGAAGCAATCTCTCTGCTGCCACGTGCCCGCTGAGGGCCTCCAGGCTGTCAGAGCTGAATTTGTTGCACACCGCACACTGGAAGAGTTTCAGCAGCGGGTTGTTGATGCAAGGTGACAGCTCCCCAGCAGAGAGGACGGACAGGTCATCACCCATTAGCTGACCACTCACAAGACGCAGCTCCGCAGGCAGCTCATTATTTACTGCGGGGAGAGAGAGAGAGAAAGAGAGAGAGAGAGTGAGAGAAGGAGAGAGTGAGCAGGAGAGTGAGGGTGCAGGAGAGAAAGGGAGAAGGGAAGAGGTGGGGCACAGTCACAGGGAGGAGAAAAGAGAAAAGGTTTTTTTTATTAAATGAAATTTTAAAAAAGAGCTGAGAGATTGGTGTAGGGCACCCATACAAAGGGATTTGATAAAGTAAAGCCCCAGTAAGGAGTATGGCTTTTATAAAGCCTTAACTATAAAAAGCTATAATAGGATTGAATCAGGATCAATTACAATCATCCCTTTCAAGTTCTAAAGTCCCTCATCAGATAGCTTTAATTACTCCTACCAAGCATTCCTGAGTTTGTACTCAGGCACGTTTCTCTCTCTTTAAAAGACATGAAACTGATCAATATAAAACGAGCAAGCTTCAATGGTAGTCCTAAAAATTGAAATAATAAAAAACAGATCAGCTTACATCTAATTGTAATTTAGTCTTTGATCTCTGCACTTTTAGAAGCAAACTGGATCATTTTCCTTACCCTCAACCCCCTAGAACAAAAAAAAAACAAAAACACCTTTGAATTTAATAATTACACAAGATCAAGACGAGGTACAAATATAGCATTTTGTCAGACAGAGAGTTTCTGAGTTGCTAGATAAAAGTACCGTGGAAACAATATTTCTTGACAGGATAGTGTCAGTCTATACAAAGTATGGCTGTAAAGATCCATGAGATGAATACACAGGCTTACAGAAACCAATTCAGAAATGCTATGTTTGGTCTTCATCGACAAAGTGAAAGAATAAAAACTGCTTCAGCTGGTGTTGTGTGCAATCTGTTCCCTGCAGTCCATGTTAAGGGTGGAGCAAAGGACTAAGCTTAAAAAATGAAGAAACAGATTCTCACATGGCAGCTCAAATCACAGAACATACTGAGAGCAGGATACAATAATGACAGGAGTAATAAGACCAGAGTCAGTGAAGGAAAGAGAGAACAAAAGAAAGTGAGTGACAAGCATATCCAAGGGAAAACTACTTACCGTGACCAGGAGCCAGAGCTGCGGCAGTGTTAGGGTCAAGCTGGAAGGGGTTGATCATCATCTGTGGGTCTGAAGGGTTCTCCAGTTTCATCCCGGTGAGGCCGATGTTCTGGGCCAGGTAGTACTGGTAGAGCTCCGCCTCAGCTGGCGCCAAGCCTAGATGCAGGTTGTGCTGGATCTGCTTCATGTTCTGCTGAAGAAGCATCATGTTGTGCATGTGTTTCTCACTTGTCATATGAATACGCAAGTTCCGAGCCACGTTGGTCTCATAGTCGCAGACCTCACATCGCCACGTGGGCTTCTGTTTGGGCTTGGAGGGCGAGGGTGTGCCACATCCGCTCAAGCCGGCGTTTGACACAGGAGCAGGGTGGTTGTAGATGGCTTCCGTTCCTCCATTCTGCAGCGTCTGCACATTGTTGAGGTGCTTGTCTGACTGCATGTGTATGCTAAGGTTGCCTTTGGTGGTTGTGGAATAGTTACACACCTCGCAGCGGAAAGGTTTGTAGCCACAGGTATAGCTCTCGCCCCGGGCTAGTCGAGGATGAGGCTGGCCCGTGCGGCAATAGGCACAAGAGCCTCCAGACTCTGGGTGTTTCTCCTTCATGTGAGCATCCAGGGTCTGCTGGTATTTGTAGTGCCAATTGCATTTGGGGCATTTGAGCGTCTTGCAGGAGTTCCGTGAGTGCATCATAGTCATGTGACCACCAAGTGAACGGGACGAACCCAAGACAGTGTCGCACTTGGGGCATTCAATTCCACTTCCAGGAGAGCCCTCTCCAGGGCCAGGGGTGCCAGGGGTGCTGGGCGTGGCAGCATGCTGGTGCAGTGGGCCTGGGCTCTCGTCGTCTCGTCGCATCAGGTCAAGAGGAAGAGATGGTGGACTGCCATCCCTACCGCTGTTGGAGTCGCAGCCTCCACTCGTAGAGTCATTGCTGTAGTCCAAGCTGGCAGCAGCTTGCTTTGTCTTCTCTAGGTCATTGGCAAAAGTCACAGAGGAAGTCGTACCCCTTTCACTAAATTTTAGCACATTGGACGAAAAAGGAGAAATGCTTTGGTTTAAGAGAGGGAAATCTTTGCTACTGGTACTATCTCCAAGTTCACAAACACCATCATCGTCGAGCTCGTTCGAATACGTGTCTTCGTCCTCCTCAGCATCAGCCACATCTCTGGGCTCGCATTTGATGGGGAGCTCACCATTCGCATGCAAAGTGCTAACGTCCTTCTGCTGTTCACAGTTGCTCTCCTGATCCCTGCACCCAGCCCCTGGTGACGAGCGCTGGAGAAATGCGGAGCAGACGGGGGACTTGAGCGCCGAGGTGGCCGCAACCCCGAGGTTCTGTTCAGCCTTTGGCATCTGGGCACTCCTGGGCGACTGGTCTGCAGAAGATGCCAAACTGGCACTTCCTTTCAGGAAGGCGAAACCAGCCTGCAGGGAATCACCGTTATCCATGTGAAAGGTGTTCCACAGGCTGTGAATGCCTGGATCAGGGCCCATGAAGTTTGCAGTAGAAAAATGTGGTAACACAGAATTGTTTTTTTTTGGTTCCAGAAAGCTTATAAGAGGTTCTTTGTCTTTACCAATGCCCTGTATGATGGCAGAGACATATTTATTACTAAGGAGCTTCTGCTCCTGCTCATTGAGGGTCATCCGATGATCATGCACAGCATGGGTTACAAATGACCTACTATAACCAAAAGACAACTTGCACAAGAAACACATCAGAATAGGTTTCCTTTTCCCATCACTAATGCAACCATCAAATTTAGACAAGTCCACATTGTTTGGAACATCTTTGGACACACAGGAGTTTTTGGCTGCACCATCAATGGTAAGATAGTCTTTATCACTCTTGTGTCGGAGATCGTAGACACGGAAACTGTGCAACACAGGACCATCTCCTGCTAATGCTGAGGTATTTGGGAAAGCCTGATCGGCCATAAATGGTTTCCCGAGGGATGAAGCGATGTGAAAGGTATTGATCACTTGTGGATAAAAGGACATGGGGGCTGTGGCCGACTGCTCAGTCTTGTCCCCAGCAGCAGTTTGGGAGTTTGACAACAGTGCTGGGGAGAAGAGGCTTTTGACCCCTGACTGGGCATCCTGGCCACCTTCTTTGGAGTCCTCAAGAATAAAAGCTGAGCCATCTGGCTGGTAAACTATCTCCCCTGTCAGGTTCTCTACATCGCTGTCCTCAAGGTCGCTGACCTCGCTCTCGTTCTCGTCCTTCAGAAGGGGAAGGCGAGCGTTCGGGCAGTGGTGCTCCATGTATTTTTGTAAACTAGAGAAGGAAGTGGCACATTCGTTGCAGGGGATCTCTTTAGTGGCCACGCCTATCGCATTCTCCGCGTTCAATCCTGATGCAGTCTCTCGACGGCTCTCCTCCTTCCTCAGGTTGTCATCCGCAGGGCTGTTTTCCTTGTCAGGCTCCATCCCAGGGACTTTCTCTGGCACCTCATTATCAAAATGTGTCGTCTCACGTAGCTTTGATATCTGCTGCCCATTTTCCTGCCTTGAGAGAGAAGGGGAGTCACAAGTTTCCATGGTAATCGCTACATGGGGATCTCATTTCATCCCGCCTGTCAGGGACCTGTATAAATAAAAAAAATAAAAGAGAGCAAAGGCATATTAGAATGTGTATAATGATGAAGTACCTGATCTTCAACATGTACTGTCCTTGATAATACAGAGAACATTCCTGCTCTGCAATTACTCGTGAATTAGCTCAAAAATGAGCAGCAGAGATCTATCTAGAAAAAAAGGCTGTATAATTTTAAAAATGCAGCGACACACACTTAGCAGATTTTAGCAGAGGTTATCAATAGATTTCAATAGTTATAAAAAAAGATTTAAGTATGAGACTTTTTCAATAACCAGTGCAGCACTCCCCTTAAAATCAATCCACTCCCACACATACGTTTCTGTGAGCCCCTTTATCACTGCAACAATTACAATAAGCAAAGTAAAGGGGGATGAACCACCACATTCAAATCATGCCCACTTTGGGAGAGAGAGGCGGTATCTCTTTGGTTCCTATATTATTCAGTAAATCAGCTTACTCCAAATCTTCCCTCGGAGAGATCCCCCAGCAGGTATCTAACCAGCCCTGAGTAAGCAGCCATCCAAATTCTAACCCACGTTTTTGCCTCTCCGACAATCACCCCAAACTCAAATTAATATTTAGCACACCCAGGAGGGCTGCCTCACAATTTTTTTTTCTTCACTTTTTTGTTTTTCATTTTTCATCTTTGGCAGCTCACAAAAACCCAAGCACACCATTTGAAATAGCATTGTGATGTTATCTATCTTGGATGGCTGCCCATCTCCCAACTGTCACTGCCTCAATCAGGGTCTCTCCTGGCTTTCACAAATCATATGTGCACCTTGCTGATGAAAACCCTTCAATCATATGTTTTTTTCTTTGACCACAGACAATTTATTCTCAAGGCTGGCAATGCAGATTCAAAGACTTGGACTCGGCACATAAGGTTGGACACTGAATGGAGTTGAAACCAAAGAGCATGTGCCTACCATGCCCAGACTCTGCGAATGAGGCCCGAAGAGCGGAGAGAAACCCAGCTGCTCCAAATTTTCAGGGTGATATCAGTGTGTGCAGAAGAGGTAGAGATTTGTGGTGAAGGCCAACTATGACGGGCTTGCAACTGCTGTGCTTTCAATTAAAATGAAATACACTCAAGACAGTCTAAGAATTTTAAAATGGCAGCATTGTCTCCTGTGCCAGGCTTTATTTTCTAATGATTCTCAAGAATATAGGAAATCTGATAATAGCTTATTGAACACGATGCAAATTGGAAAAGTTCTTTTTTTTTTTTTTTTAAATGGGAATGAGGTTGAAAGATGATGCAAAATTAAACGACAATTACAGCCATGTCCTCTCAACCTAGCTGTGTGAAAATCTTTTTTTTTTTAGATCCCTATTTTGATACAGAGCAATTTGGGGATTAAATTATAATATGCCTTGTCTAAATACGTTGAGGATATAATATGAATATTGTACACAGAATTTTAATATTCTTGCTATTTAAATCAAGTATAATCTCATCAGTTACAACAAGGAAACATACAGGAAAAAATTGCGGATAAACTATCACATTAATGAAATGAAAATGAAATTGTATAATAAATAAAACTGTGAGGGTGATCTGCACAATGCACTGTTGTGAAAAAAGACCTGAGATTGCTCCCAAATG
Organism: Pimephales promelas; assembly: GCF_988280905.1. Classification (NCBI taxonomy): domain Eukaryota; kingdom Metazoa; phylum Chordata; class Actinopteri; order Cypriniformes; family Leuciscidae; genus Pimephales; species Pimephales promelas. Next base: position 20,655,862 of record NC_142790.1, read on the forward strand.
CCCAGAGAGCAAAACTGTGCAGCAATTAGTGCAAAATTAGCACCTATTAAAATTAGCTTCACACAAGAAAAGAAAAAGGTGCGTCTATGTATGTGTGGTCATTTATGTAAGCCAAAGGGAATACGTCTCCAAAAACACACGTTTGGCAGGGAAGAGAGGGCTAGATTACAGTGTTCTCCTGTGATAATTTCTGCATCTCCCGGTGTAAGATCACAGAGCCAGCAGCTGTGCCTCCAGGGCCTGTGGGCGCTGGGTGAGTGTGTGAGCCGCACACAACATTCCAGCGAAGTTAACACAAAACCCACTGCACATCATAAAACAAGCAACCTTCACAAAACACACACTCTCCCTCATGTCTACCTTGTCAGAGGCTGCTTGTGATTTGTTTCTGTTGAATTTAGACTTTAAAAGGTATCAAATACAATATGGAAGCTGTAATTACACACCTGGTTTCCTCATTCTCTTTTTTCTTTCTTTCAGCTGGCAGAAAAACAGAATTCATGCAGAGATTGTGTGTGCAACTATGTGTGTTTGTTGCTTTCCTTCCAATCCGTAGCACACAACATCGCTTAATGCGGGTCCGGACATAAAACGCGCAGTTTGAGATGAATTATGCATATCTTGACACTTGAAGTGCTGAGAGAGATGCATCCTCTGGATTTGCCTGTGTCTCTACATTTTTGGCTATGCATGTGAATCATTACATGGCTATGAATTTTAAAGCAAGGCACAAAAGAGCTAAACAGAGCTGCACTTGTTTTGATACAAAGCAAGTATCCGGGGACGCTAAGAGCACCTCTAGCTTTCATACTGATATTTCGCATCAGAAGACATTTCATTGACAATCCGCCTGGTAACTTAAGTGTGCCCATCAATTTGTTCTCACAATAAATAAATAAATCACTGTTTGCTACAGCAAGTTACTGAATATTATCCAGACGTTCTCAAGTGCTCAATATGCCTGACAAGGACGACTTTAAAAGAATCACATGCAGGCATCTTTCTTCAAACCAGCTACAGAAAAGAAAACACTCTCTTTTCCACCCAAAAGACAGAAAGTAGTCTTAAGTACGTACTTTGCTATTAAAAGGGGCTCAGTGTTCTTTTTGACTGCCTTTTCCCCGTTAACACCTTTTTCTATACACCGTTCTATAATTCCTCCAACGTGTTTTAACTTAACTGTGAAACAATTTTTCTCTCGTCGTCTTGCTTTCCCCCCATTCTATTCGGTCTAAAAAGCAAAGGCTACAAAAAGAAAAAACAAAAAACAAATACTAAGCTCTTTTTCTTGGAACCAAAAGAGCGCTCTCTCTCAAAACAATAAGGACAGATCTCGTTGCATGGAAATGGCTCCCGTTCCCATTAGAAGAAAAAGATGGCAAACAGTGTTTCTACCTCTGTTTTTTTAATTAAGACTGTCTCAGCTTCACTCTCGGTGCTCTGTGGAGACGCTGCCTGTGAAGTGATTAAAAAGAATGTGATCTGATCAAGAGACAGGAATAATAGAGTAGGAATGCTAGGTTTACCCGAGTGCTAAGACTCCCCTGATCCAACCCACCCGCCTCCCAAAGAAAAAGGATTTCACTCACCCTTTCTTCCCTAAATAGTTTTTCAGGTCGTCCTTTTTCTCTCTTTTTTTTTGGGAGTCGTAGACAAACGTTAAGCGTTAACGTGCACATGTGTGTCGTGCGTTACTCAAGTGAAACTGCAGTATGAGTGTGAAGAAGAAAAAAAAAGGGAAAATAGGTAAAACGCCTTCGAATTATATCCGATTTAAGAAAGGTCACCCCAGCCTCTGCTGGGGTTTTTCTCGACACTAAATCCTCTATCAAAATGTCATAGTGAGTTTGGGAAAGACAAAGGAGAGTCACAGCATGCAAACTGCACATATATCTAATCCTAACAAAGCCATGAATGGGCCTTCACAAGTCTAATTATACTTGTTTATTTGTTGCCATGCAGAAAGAACTGATGAAAAATCCATCAAAGTGGTATTATCCAAACATCAAGAGCTTCTCTAGCCTCCAAGGACACCGAGAGGCTTAATTCTTTCTTGTTTAAGTCCAAAAAAAAAAAAAGAGAGAGAAAGAAAGAATTGCAAAGGGGAGAGGAGCGAGGGGGAAAAAACGGTTTTGCATGACCCTTTTTTCACAAAGGCTTTTCCCGACCCTGTCGTTGCCCAGAGGTGTAACAGTAGAAGCAGGATATCTCCCTTGTGCCATAACCACATTTAAGGGCCTCATTTTCAATACACAACATATCATTACTGTCGGGTGTGGCAAATCCACATCAGCAAAAAGACGTCTATTTAGCTGTTGTACAAATTACCTTTCTGTTGCTGGCGTTTAACATAAGAGTCAAACAAGCTGAAGAACAAAAGTTTGAGAAAAAAAAAAAGGTAAAGATGTATTTTATTAAAACATCATCACATGACTTGAGTTTTACATTCAAGATTACTTCAACGGGAACGAGGGGAACCAAAAGAACTGCCCGGGTTTATATGACTCCCTCGCCCATTCGAAAACTTTTAACAGGAGAGGCCAGTATCAAAGGGAAACATAATCTACATAGCTAATGTCTTTTCTCAATTCAAAGCAGAGAAGGCTGCAATTTCTCCATGCTGGCAATCTGGAAACACTCTGGAGTTAATTATGCTTGATTCGAAATGAACCGCACAAACAAAGGCCAGTCTATGTCCAGACTATTATACTGCATTACCCGGCTTTAAGCTTCCTGTGGATCATTCCGAGGCTCTTCCATTACCCTCCCCTACCGTCCCAACACCGAGAGAAAATGCCTGCACACCCTGGATTAATGAAAAGGAGCGTAAAAAGAATGTGTGACGACCTCTCTCCCGACACAGTGCAAACTTTCAGTCCAAGTCACCGAAAAAAAGGGGAGAAGGTAATTAAGTTTGAAAGAAAAGGTCCTCACGACAAACAATGAGGCTGTGTCTCTGGAGGAGCGCAGGGGGGTGAAAAAAATCATTAACATTCTTTTTCAACTGAGAAAAAGAGAAGGAGGGGAAAGGGGAACGTATGCTGGCAGGTTCCCCACTAGTCTTCCTCTTTAGCCTTTTTTTCACCCCACATCTGGTTTCACATCTTCTCTGGTGCCCTCGTCCACGTGACGGCAGATCATCCCTTTAACCCCACCTCTTTCTCTCTTGCTTCAGGTTTGCAAAGTTAACTTTGACAGAGAGCATCGCAGAGACAACCACGCATGTTTGCCCACCTGAGACCCATCAGGCGTATTTGCCGTGTGTGTTTTGCTAAGAGAAATAAGCCACATGCAAATCAGTGTGTTGCCCCTGGTGAGTCTTATAGCTTAATTAGTAAAGCAGATATGCTGTTTTCTCTTTATAGTAATGACACACAAACAAATACAAACACGCACAGGCACTGACAGAGAATATGACTAAACACACACCGACTCATTTCTCAAAGGAGGCACTGACTAAAATTAGAGTTGTGTTCTCTGATTCACAGGCTTGATGCGAATTCATCTCGTGATCTTTCTGCTGTCCGCGCAAACGCGAGTGATGAATATGTTTGCTTTTTTCTCTTTGCAGGAGGGAGAAAAAGGTTCAGGGCTTTATCTCTTTGTGTGCGAGTGTTTCCCCCCCAATCTCGACAAGAAAAGCAGAGAATCTAATTGTAGCTTTGTCAGTCCGTGTTTAGTAATCACCCTTTTTGTCTAGTTTTCGCAGAGCAGGATTAGAGTTAAAATGATGACTGACTAATCCCTTGATTTCCCTGTGCTAAATAAATTTTAATCTACTGGTCAAACATGTTCTTGTGGAGTACAATACATACAATATGAAAGCGCTTACCAGTTACATAAATCATAGTTCTACGCACATCTGTTTGAAAGCACTGCCCCCCCTTCAATACATAAAAATAAATAAAGTCTATCCTGCAATCGAAGTTGTCGGAATGAGTGATGCTCACGTAATGGTGCTTTAAACAAACCAAATACAGGCTATGGCCGACAAACACTTCTATTGCAAAGACAGAGGTGAGAACCAAACAAACACAAAGTTAAAAACAGGCCACATATTTCACCTCGAAAAGAAACACATACTGTAGGTGGGGGCAAACTCACAGTTTTACAAGCCATTTAAAAATATACCCTGTTAAGCCTGTTGGACAGGTGTTATATTCCTATGGTCGCCTCCGTTAACTAACTTTAACCTGGTGAATGTTTTGACACACTATCGCGTGGGCCGGGAGCAGTAAGCAGGCGCCATTTGGAACAAGAGCCCGTTTTTCATTCGCAGATTCTGACCTTTCTTTGCTGTCATTTTCCCCGAGAAACAATAAAAGTTTAAAGTTCAAGCTGCTCAGTAAAGACGGAGCATCCAGCCTGCCGGTCCTGTAATTATCTAGTATTATAAACATAATCACAGGCCAGGTATCCCTGCATGCATTCCAGAGCCGCTAGCTATGTGCTAACCCGAGTGTTCTTGATGCAGGAATTTCACAAAACATGTCAAACAATCTATTAAAGCATGAATTACTGCTAACTAAGTTCTCCCATACAGGCCTTAATGCCTTTATATGGCAGCACAAGAGATTGCGCTCCAGATCTCTCTAATTTCTGGAGCCAGAGAATTACTAATTAACTTAAGGTTCAGGCCTATATTTAATTAGAGAGCTCTCCAAATGAACTTTAGACCAAAGGCATTTGCTTTTTAAACAAACTCTGTTCTGACAGCTGTTGCGAGTTTACCCTTGTATGCCCAAAAAAAAAAAAACATAAAAAAAACAAACAAAAAAAAAACATTTATTTTCAGAGCCATCATGGGGCCATTATTTTTTTAAGAAACAACCAGAGTATTCCGCTTGAAAAGTGTACACTTTAATTGGATTTCATTCCAAACAAACAACTGTCAGATGTAATTAGAATGAGTTGAAATTAGGGCCACAATATTCCATTATCAAATAAACGGAATGTCACGCAAACTACCGATTCAATTTTCAAAGTTAATTTCGACAAATCTTTCAGTCACGTCGCTCCGTCTGCTTCCTACAATCACCAGACAAAATGACGCACGTAGTAAAATGATTAATCCTTTTTTTGACTCATTAAAAAAAATCATTAATTTAATGGCATGATATAAGAGAGCCGAAAATTGTTTCTTTCTCAGATGAAAAGGGCAAGAGACCGAAAAAATATCCGTGAGCAGTGCTAATGAAGAGAAACATTAAAAGAGTCTGTGGTTATTGCCACTTATGCCATTTGAAAGCCTATATGGGCCGCTTTGGCCCAGCTGTAACATTATCGGCGCGCTGCAGCGGGGAAGGCCACATTGTGTTATGCTTTTCAGATCGCTAAGGCCTCAAAAAGACACTGGGGGTATTTTAAGGTCAACAACAACCTAGAAGAGAAAACAAGCTCTGGAACAGCATAACCGCCAACTAATTAAAGCAAAGAAAACACATTATACCTACAGCTCAGAATGGTAATAGTCAGGGGGAAGAATGATTTGTTTTGCTATCAAATGCCATGCAGTAATAATCATAAAGCTGCGGTGAGGGAGTGTTTTGAAATGCAAAGCCAAGATGCGAGCACATGAAATGGCACATATACATTTGTTTCAACAAATCTCACAGACTCGCAGGCATTAAATGGAAAATAATCTGCGCTTTCTCAAATATTCTTCTAGCCCCATCCATCGTCAGATTTAACAGCCCTCCGGTTCGCCATTCGCATGCATCGCTTGATCTTCGCAAAGGCCTCTGATTTGATTTTATATGAAACACCCCAAAGGACCTCAATTTTCCTAATGTTTTATTTTTTTTTCATACACTTTCCATAGGTCTTTTTTATTACACTTTCTTTGATTGCCCATAACCTAAATGGTTATGGGCACGGCAAGCCAGTCAGCCTATTGTCTCCGTATAAAACTAAAAGAAATCTTCCAAAAACGAGGACAAGGTGAGACAGGAAATCGTTGTTTCTTCAAAAGCCCAAAATACAGACGACCACATTATCTTTTTTTTTCTCTCGGCTCAATGTGATACTTTGTTCTTTTCATTTCATGACCACGATTCTCTAACGTGAGCTCCACATTCAATCTCGTTCTAAAAAGATGGTGACCACGCTGGGATTTCGAGCACCCACACAAAACCAGCCTTCAGTCTGTGCCACTCATCTGGACTGATGGAAAGTCTAACCCCCTTTAAAGCAAATAATTAAAGATGATTCCAGCGCACATGCCAGACCAGAGCGAGACAGGATATGAGAAGTCTAGCATTAACCAAATTCTTCTCCAGGGACTTCTCCTACTCAGCCCCTGGACAAATGCAAACAGTCCTATGTCATGTCTGGAAAACTGCTCCTTTTCTTCATACACATTAGGGATGTCAATATACATAAATTCCCATAATCAATCATTGTTTAAATTAACGATCAATTAATCGATTAATCATTAACCTTAACCTCTTAAATCCAAAGCGAGGGGTGCAACCAAAATCACGCTACTTAACCAGCCGCTTAACCAACACAAACATTGTTTAATACATAACATGCATAATATTGACATAAAAACAAAAAAAACGTAAAGATCACGAAGTGACACGACACGCTGCCTGGCTAAAGCTACAGGACTTTCGAGATCAGACCGCATCGCGATCATGATGCATCAACGCTCGTTACCAACGAAAACTGGATCTTGAGTGTGGTGGGGTGGGTAAAGTGGATAGGCACGATGTGTAGAGACCGATCGGACACTGTTTTAGATTGACCATGCACCATAGATTAGAAGAGCACATCTGAAACATCATATCAACCAGGATCTTATTAAACAAGTAGTTCTTATGTTCAGTAAAATCACTTGTTTGGAAGGTTTTTTTTGACCCTTGGTTAATTATGTTTCTAAATAAATGGCTATAGCCTACATCCATTGCATGGCTTGAAAACAAATACATTTAGAATATAACTACCGCATGCTCGGTTCATTTGTCCTAGCGTGTCATGTTTTGCATACGAACCTAAGCACTCTGATGATGACCTTGCTTAATGGACCATCAATAAGTTTTAATGATTAAATTATTATTGACAATTAATCAATCATCAACTAATAGTTAGCATCCCTAATATACATACACAAAGGTGGAAAGGCCATGTTAATATCCTCATCATAGGGCCAGATGAACCAAGCAGCATGAATATTCATGAGGGCAGGCTCTCATTTATCTGTTTACATACGGCACTACCGGTCATACATATTCAATTATGGTCTCATCTCTCTCTTGACGACTAATAATGGGCTTGTTATCCAGCTGAGATCGGCAACGAGGGTGCATATGATTTTTGAGTGTACATCTGTCTAAATGAACCTCACATAAAGTTTTATCTACAGTACATATGGACGAAGAAACAGCAACAAGACGAAACTGTTACGTTCCACCTTTGCCCATATAACTGCACACTCGGTTGCTGTTAGCGATGCTGTGATCTACAGAGACATAAATATTCTCATGAGCTTATCTTATTGCATGGTATGAAAGAACTGCTTTGAAACGCGAGACAGACGTAATGTCATATGCTAATATGTATACGTAATATTACAATAATCTAAAATATTTTTAAATCCTCTAACCGATCCTACAACTTAAATCCTCACAAAGAAGATTGGCTTATTTCAATTGAGGGGACCTTTAGCCTCAGTGACGACGACTACATATGTACTCGAAAACTTGTGATGTCAAAATGCGATTCTCTGGATTTTAAACATAATATTTTGTTTTGTTTTTCTGTTCATTTCCATACATGACTGCTTTTTTCCAATGAGATGCCAAAATGTTGCTTTAGTTGGATTTCTTAACCCCCCCGCTTTTAATATCCTGTAGAGAAGGCGTCACAAAAAACACAAGGAAGGCCTGAGAATATGAAGGGGAAAAATCCCCTTCTCCGATGAGACGCAAGCTGACAGTAAAAGTAATGTAATCCTGACTGGCAAAGGACCAAGAGCAACAAAAACATTTAGATAACTGCGCTCAAAAATGAAAGTTCTCAAAATTACATTTCCTCACGATAACACGTCCTTCTCATAACAACCCTTACGATTGTTTGAAATGTTCATGTCCTCATCAGTCAGTGTTCTCACACATCGGGGGGAATGGAGTGTAAGTCGCGGAAGAGGAAGAGACGTTTTTAACATCCAAGCTGTGGAGTAAGGAGAGCACATCTCGAGGGCCGGTGGGGGCGGAAAGGGGGACAATCCACAGCATACAAGTTTCACTTGGCAACCGGGCCCACATCAACATCTGGTTGAGCTTGTCAGTACACGCCTGATTCAACCAGACACTAAAGCATGACTTGTCTAACTGAGAGCTTTGTTTGAAATGCACAGACGTGAACCGTCATCTATGGTGTATCCTTTTCTTTAGCGCCGGAGTTAAAAAGACTGACATAGCCACCTTTCACAGTCGACTCAAAGCTACTTGCTTTTCACCCCTGGAACGGTTGGAATAAGAGACAGAAGAGAATAGGAGAATAATAGTTTTGTTCGTGATAACCTGTGAGCACTTATCCTGGCTACAATTCCTTTCCCTTAATCATTTGCATATGAAAAGACAGCTCTAGTCTATAAAAGGTCAGTGAAAGATGATCAAGGCTTCACAGAACACAACAAAACAGGGAAAACGTCTCTGGCAACAGCTTGCGTTCATTTAATAGATCGCGATGTCAGTGACGCTGAAATCACGGAAGTGGTGCTCGCGTCACACTACTGACACCTTCCCCCAAACACACAAACCAGCGCTAGAATCAGGCCGTCCTCCAAAACGCTTCATCTATAATATATGAATGCTGTGTTAATCGTTTTATTTTTAACACATGCACGCACACAAATTCACGGTTGGAATATTTTTCTCTGAATATCAAAAGGATTCCAAACATATTCCTTGGGCTCTCATTCCTGTTTATATTGAAAGAGCAAAAGAACGAAACGAAATAAGAATTAAGTACACACATATCTATCGTGCAATCAAAACCTCTTCTGTTTAAATTGAGGACACATCTCTGCAGAATCCACTCGCTAGCTCTGCTGTTGTGCCTGAACGCTACTGAAAAAAGAATATACGGGCTGCTATTTACCAGTTGAGAGAGAGACCATTATCATACATATTACTTCACATGATGACAAAATCTGCAGGCATCTTGGGAGGCTTCGGGAATATGAAGCCTACGCCTGTTGTCTCAAGTCCTCGACAAACATCTTTGGGGACAAACGGGGCCTGGAAAGAAAGGACAAGAAGGCACCGTTTCCATCTTGCTTTCATCTAAGTCACTCAGTCAACCATTCAGTGCCCCATTCAAAGCCGCTGTGCATTATGCAAAAAAATGCTAATCCTTTTCCGATGCTTTTTACACTAGTACAAACCCTGCATTCCCTTTCCTGAAAAGCAATTATATCAGTTTACATTTCTGTCAAAAAACAGGATTACTTCAGGAGAACTAGCACTGCACCAGGCTTCCCCCAACTATAGCTGAAGGAAACTAGAGATTATCTGAGACAGTATTTTTTTTTTCCCGCTCCTCCATTCTCCTCAAAAAAGTGGAGAGGCCTTAAGAATGTGATTTAATTAGCCAAAGGGAAAGAATAGATCTTTAGTTGCTGTGGAAACTCTTTCTGACCTGACCTTCTCTTTGCAAAAAGCCTCGAACAGAACGAGCCTCAGTCTTGGTCTATTAATCAGAAACAAATTATGAAAGAATGTTGTCGGCCTGAATAATGCCGGCCATTCTGTGGTGGGATCGGCAACAGCCTTCGCTCTCGCTTTCATTGTCTTTCTGCGTGTTTGACAGCTCGACATGACGAATGAGATCAGGAAGACCCCGGATTTGCATATGCAAATACCCACATGAGAGAAACGTGTCTAAACAAGTGTTATCGTGAGGCGGATTAAGTAAGCCGCCGTGCTTTTTGCTGTGTTTTTGGGGGGCCGTCGCCATAGTCAGGGCCATTAATCAGCACAATTAACCCATCTCCATGGCTACTAATGAAATTTCGCCATTGGTACGACTTAAATTAGATAGCTGGTTATGCCTTGCCACCGTCCGACTCCAAATCCATTATTTGCCCCAGGAACAATGAGCCGTTTGTGCTCAGATGATCTCCACCAGCTGAACAAACATCAGAGTTAACAATTTGCATATGTTAATAAAATTAAGTCCTAATTACATGAAACTTGTACATATTCAAATGCACTTTCCCTAGGCGCTATGGAGCTTGAACCCCATCCAAGTGTTTAACCCTTCAGAAAGCCTCTAAGCAGGGGAGGCTCTTTCTGCCTCAGAAATGCCTCGGGGCTGACACAAAAAGGCCCCCCTTAATACATTAAGCCAGCTCCTGACTTCTCAGCTTTCCACCCACTGCTCTGCGGACCGGGGCAAGTACTGCATCCTCCGAACCAAATTCAATTGGGCCCACAACAAAAGCCCTATAGTTCCTCTTAGAACAATGTGAAATGTTTTCTCAATGCTATCTATGAGGAGCGCACATACAAACACACACTGGAGTTTATTAAATGGTTAATGTGCTTGGGAAACCACAACAACCACTAGCAAATGAGAACCTAATAAACAGCAAAAATAAGTCGTTCTAGTTATAAAATGTAAAAGTCTTGAGTAGAGCACACTTTCAAGATGTATTCAAAAAATGACAGCAAAAAAAAGGACAATATCTTATCACAACGACATTCAGCTTTTGAAATCATAACAGACAGGGAATCTTAAAGGAAACCATACAGTCGCAGCCAGATTAAAAAGGTCTTTGTCCTCCACCATGTACATTTTTCCTTCTGTGCGGGCGAAATTAAATTGGTCTCTTCAAAGGTTTAAAATGAGACCAAATGGAAAAAAAATATATATCACATGAAATTCATGCCGCTCCATGAAGCGTAGCCCAGATGGTGCGAGATGAATAAAAAACAAACACCTAATGATAGACAGTAGAAAGCTCAGAGGACTATTATAATGTCAGGGTTTAAAAAAAAAAACCTAAATATATATATATATATATATATTCCTGCTTATTCTGACCAACAATGATTTTTCACAACTGCAATGAAATAAGCCGTGCTCCATGATGCTTTGAATGGTTCATATCACTACATTTGAAAATAGAAACAGTATTTCCCTGTCTATTTCTCGAACAAGGCCTTTACTGAAAATGTTTTATTGTGCTATTGAAAATGTGCTATCGCAGCATTTTGGGGAGAAACTGATCCTAGTGATGATGGTTGGCCGTCTGATTTTTAAAGATGGATGCTGTCAAATTTGTGTGTGTGTGTGTGTGTGTGTGTGTGTGTGTCTGAGTGCATGTGTATGCAAACTTCAGCGAGTGTGTGTGTTTAAATGGGGCTTCTCTTTTACAACTATCAATGCTGGGATAACCACGTATTAGCATTCAACCGAACATGCAGTCATCTCTCAGCCTTTTAGCCAAATTGGGTGTCTTAATGTCACAAAGCAGTGGCAGTCAAGCCCTACGCGTTGCCATAGGAGTTTCGGTACTGAACAGCAGAACGCTGTGATAGGCTTGTAGCAAGCCACTCCGCAGAGGCGGATTTTAAATCATCCAGCCTCTTCTATTAGACTTGAGACTTATTGAGGTAGAAACCATAAAAAATGAAGAAGGGAAATTTAATCCCTGAAATATTGATTTGCACATTAATATCATATAGGCAGTGGGCAATTTGGCTTCATGGAAATGACACATTGTCGACCCTAGGAGAAGCCTCAGCCAATCTTACTGCAGAACATGTCTCAAGAGTTATTAAAGGCTCCTCGCGTTGGCTTCCCGATTTTCCGAGCTGCTTCGAATCAATCTGTACTCTGTACGAAATTATGTGGACGCAAAAACGCAAAACACATCTGAAAATTAATCAAAGCACGCTTATTAGATCCAGATGCCTTGCGTATCTGCAGATCTCAGAGAAAGCGTTTTTTTTTTAAATAAATGTTTTACATCTAACTGTTGTTGTCACACAGAAACAGAATTGCAGAATGAAAAAAACAACATTTTATTCATTAATATAAATACAAATAATAAAAAAATAAAAAAGTGTAAAACAAAAAAAAAGAAAGCACTACCTTTACATGCAAGACATAAGAATATGCATATAATAATAATAATAGTAATAATACTGTTGTTGTTGTTGGTAGTAACTGAATTATTACTAAATTAATTAAAAAAAAAAAAACTATATAGCCTACATATATATGAAATAACGAATCCAATAAAAAAAGATGCACAGATGTCCGGGTCAAATCCAATTTGCAAACAAATCCAGGTATCCATTAAGGATCGTATTAATGCAACAAAAAAGCGTACAAATCCACAATGTCTAATGAAGAAAAATCAAACGCAGCTCAGTTAATACACAAACAAGCAAACATGCTGCCAACAGTAAAGAGTAAACCCAAAACAACGAGAAATTCAACAAATACGGTGATCCAGGCAGTGAAAATCTGGTGTTTTCGAGAGCACAGACACACAGCGATACACACCGCGGCTCTGTGCTCTGCCTCCCCACTGCCTGTGTTTTTTTCTGTGCTCTCAATGGAAGCGATCGATGCCCTTGTCACTGTCGCGTTCCAATCGGAGCCAAGACTCTGTCTCACACTCACCATCAACCCAAAAGCCAAGCGCTCACACACATGCCAGGGTCTTCAATGCCAATGTTAACGTTTTACCACATAAAAAGAAAAAACGAAAACTCTGAACTTTAAGAATACCGACCTCACTATAAACTCGGGGACAATTCTCTCAGGAAAAACGTAAAAGGAATGAAGGGAGAAGAAAAGGAAACTTACGGGCAAGACAGAAGACAGAAGTAGTTTAAACACGGAATGGTCTTTCTGGTGAAAATAGGATCGCTTTCGGTCCTTTTTATTCCGTTTTTTTACGTCTGCCACAGACACGAAGGAGTCCGGGAGATTGCAGGAGAGACCCTCGGCAGCTGTTAGAGTTCAATCCCTCCTATCGTTTACCATCAACCGGAGGGACTGTTTTATACGTTGCAGGTAACAGAAATGTACGAAGAAGCATCTTTTAGTTGTCAGAGGTGAACTGTGCCGATTTTGAGTCTCATCTCAAGAAGCATGACTGAAAACACCGGTGCGGAGCGCCTCGCGACGTCGTGTCAAAACGTAGCGTTCGCGTTTCTTACTACTAGCAGGATATGTTTGACCGTAACGAGTCCGACACGTTGCCTTTTTGAACAGATGTTATTAAAAATGTACGACTTATGTTGTTTGAGATATACGAGTGATAATTTGGTCAAATGTAAGGAAGCCCTGCTGTTTAGCGTTTGCTGTGACTAGGCGAGTCCAACTCCTGAGGCGAACACAACAGCCGCGAGCGTACAAATCTGTACACTTTTGCTCTGTATCAGCGAATAACGATATCAAATAGGGCTAAACATAACATTTGTAATGGGTTCCTAGCAAAATAAACGAAATAGAGTTGGGAAAGGTGTATAGATACGGTAGGGCAACGTCTCCTGACAGTTCGGCAAAAACGACTGTTTTATAAACTGAGAGAAAAATATTTAGGCTGACATTTGTCGAAATTATATCACATAAAGCTGTGATCCGACAGCGGCATAGCGCATATTCAGCAAGACTAGTCGCGAAAGAAAATCAATACTCGACCTAAATTTAACACCAACTACTCAATAAAAGTTGAAGGGAGAAAAAAAAAACTTACTTTCTTCCCCCGCAGTTCCCTCCGCTTCTTCTCCTGATATTTGCTTTTTCTGGAAAAAAAATCACATCCAATGGTACCGCAAGTAGGTAACAAAAAAGGATAAAAAAGAAAAAAATGTAACAGTAATCCTCCAACTTTATTGGAAAAAACGTAAATACTACAGTAAGAGTCGATCCTTTGGGTCCGGTTGTGTAAAAGATGTGTCGACGACTGCCTAGCAGTTTCGGTTGTGGAGGGGTAAGGGAAAGGAGGTAAGGAAATGAAAATCCGATATGTCTTTATTCTGCTAATTATTATCGTTTTAGCCCTGTTTAAAAAAATGGCTGATTAAGTTGAGTGCGCATGTCTTTGTGTGTCTATTCTCGATATGCACTCTGGGAATGAGAGAGAGAGGGGGAGTGAGCGCGCGAGGGAGGGAGAGAGAGAGCGCGCGAGGCAGAAAGAGAGAGACGTAATTAGTGAGGTGATCAACAGTCTCCACATTGCAAATGACGCGCTGTTTCAACTTGGAGAGCCGAAGGGCTGTATACGAGCCAGATTCCTAAAATGATCTAATAGGGGGGAAATCTGTTTTCGGTGGGCAAGACGTCCTATAACGGCCTGGAACATTTGGTGGGACAATAGGACGTTTCTTTTCTTTTTTTCTTTTCTTTTCTTTTTATTTTTTATTTTTTTTAGTCATACCTGTGATCAAAGCCGTATATTTAAAAAATAAAAAAATAAAATAAATTCATAAATATTAAAGACATTAAAATGTTATTCTGCTGTTATTAAAAAAATATGGCAATTTCTGATTTTGATTTTAATGCAGTCGGCCTAAATATCGTGTGCAAATAGCAATGCTTCCTCAATATTTTTTTTTCGAGAGATTTAATTAATATCCCCTAATACTTCGATGTATTAACATTTACAGATTTAAACGGCAGACATGCATTTGGACACTATTGTTGCATTATGGAATAGATTAAAGTGCATGTAAATCCAAATATTTTAAAATATAATATTATAAAATGATTTAAGAACACGATTGAAATTGACTTTTGTGTTATTACTACAGTAGGCTATGTAGTCTTCAAAGAAAAATTGAAATGCAATGTAAATTAAAAAAAAAAAACATAACATAAGAAAAACATGAATACTGTACAAGTATCGCTGATTAAGGATCGGCTTGGCATATAAGGCTACAATAGCTGTTTAGATTAAATGGACACATCGCCCCAGTTGAGGGCTATAATGATTTTCCGTTATTGTAGGTTATTGTGTTGTAAGAGAACATGCAGTAGGCTATAGGCTTTGCGAATATTAACCTATTTTGCTTTTAGATAACAGGTTAAGGCACTTGATGACATATAGGCTACTGTATAACTACGCATTTGGTTAGCAAACAAAACATATATTAAACGTTAAATTCGATAGCCTTTAAATTTGCAGAATATTTATCAGTATTAGATAAATCTTCAAAGTGGCAGTAAATGGGCCTCGGAACGGTATCCTGTAAAAGAGCCTTTATGGCTTATGAACTTTACATCCTTTTATTTGACTCATCAGGCATTTAGTTCATATTCATACTCGCATAGGTTACTAAATGCTCCGATTGATTAGCTAAGGATCTCCTAAAATGTCGCCATTGAAAGAAGACCCTACAAGATGTTAATCGGGAAGAAAATCAAAAGATCGGCTCTCCTTTATGAAAAAATCGAAGGGGTTGAATTGAGCGAGGCTCTGTTTCCGGAACGCACGATAAGGATGCTATACCCAATACCAGAGCTGTGTTTGCAGTAAAACACGAGCCCTTGGATTGGCATGTCTACTGTGGGTCTGTGGATGGGCGAGAGGTGGTCAACAGAGGCGTTACTTCTTTACCCCTGATCCAGTGTTTCTAGTCCTCGGGGGACTCGTGCCTGCCAGACCCAAGTGGTGTTTCGGCAGGATGAACGAGAGAGAACAGAAACAAGCCCGAGACGAGCTTGCAAGGACACACGGGGAGCTTCAGATTTTTCCTTCATTTAAACGCAAAGCAAATGCGGCGGAGTAAAGGTTATTTATTTGCCACTGACGACTGTATTTCTGCTGCTCATCGCGGAGGACTTTAAAACTATTGATTTAAAGGTCTCACCTCTTATGCAAGTATACTTTGACGGATACATGTAGCGTTTTTATAAGAGTTTGCTGTCTTTTGAACTGTTTTAGGCTGTAAAAAGTGGAAGCTGCGTGGCTGACAGTGCTTTAGCACTTTCAAATTATGCTCGTGTCCACCCTCGTACTTTCTGCTCTTCTTTCTCTGACGAAAATCGTTTTATTAGCGTATTATTTCATCTTAAATTATTAAACATTGGGGTTTTGTTGCGGTATGTTTTTTTTTTGTGATGTAGCCGACAAGTAGCCTATTGAGATTTTCTTTTCTTTTTTGTTGTTTGGTAAAAGCTAGCGTGTAATGTACAATGACTAGCATTTATCATCGGTGATTAGCTTATTTGTTTATTGTCCTATTTCAATGTATTTTCTTCATTTTCAGCTATATCCAAACAATATCAAAAGCTTTGTTCGCTTTTTATGACATTCTGAAGTGCTGTCTATGAGACGTATCAAAAACTGCATGAATATTGATTTAAGTGAAATGTCAATAAAGCAATCATCACACCATTCGCGACCTGTGATTTCTTATAATTGTCTTTCTTAAATGTACGATGTCTAACAATGACTCCAGGGTTTTTTTTGTTTGTTTTTTTTCTGGTCTTTAATCGTAGGCTACTGAAGGAGTGAATGTTTGTCCTGCCCCACAAACGAAAGGTTTGTCCAAACCGCCTGGCGCCCTCTGGGGTCTGAGAGGTCAGGTTTTGACAGTAACTGACCAGTTGTAGCCGCATAAAGCACTGTCCAAAATTCTTCGCTAACAGAGAATAAAGTTCCTTCAAAGATTCTCAATTCTCTCTCACACACACTTTAAGAAAGTTTTCACTATTTGTGGAGGACGGGAAAATCCCCGTGCAATAGGCTATAGCCTAACAAAAGTAGCCAAACATGCGTTATCATAACGAAAATATCTAATTGATTATATTTGATTGAATAAAATCACTTTTCATGACGTTATGATTGGCAAAGTCGAAATGGCAAAGTATTCACAAAAGTAGGCTATCACACCGAGTAGGCTACTAAACAACAACAAAGCCACAAAAGTGCATATTAATAACTACCACAACAAAAATGTAGCCTATATAAAATCCAAAAGATGTTCGATTTCCCCAATCAAATCGTTTCAAAACTGTCCCACAGTGGATACAGTTCTCTCATAAAAACAAAATGCTTTACATCGACCACAAATGATACAAAAAAAAAAATCTCCGCCATCTGTATCCGATCAGCTCTCTTTTCTGTTTTAAAAATGAAATTTACACTAAACCGACATATTTCACGTGCAGTCTGTTTAAAACATTATATTCATTTTAGAATTATATATTCCCATCTCTTGTTTATAAACGGCAACAGAAAGAAAATAAATCGCTTGTACCTTTGGTATAAAAGGGCATCCCGGTGTCCTCTGTCTCTCTGATGCTCCGCTTATAGCATATGGAAACTCTTTTGAAAATGCCTAGATTTGGCACATTCATTGAAAAGAGCGGCGCGCGGTGATGCTGGAACACAAAATGGGAAATAAGTTGGGGATTGGGTGCAGCCTCCCTCAATGCGGACTTATCTAACTTTAATTTCATATACCGCAACGACATGTCATTCAGAATGATTTGAACAATTAGAACGTTCTTGCTACTTTCAAACCGAATAAGAATAAGTGCATTCGTATATTTTTAAAAAAATTATTTTTATTAATTTCCTTTTAGGCTATATTTAATACAAGCAAATACAAGATTGCGTGAACAATCTGTGAACAACGTCGTGGCCAAATCACTTCCAACGTAAAATCGAGATTCACAAATGCTTGTTTGTAAAACACAGGACTTTCGATCAATGTATTGGGACATTTCGATCGATTATATAAACGAAAATCCATATACGACATGAAACTGGTATCAGACACGACTTTCACCTTTCATGAGAAACAAAATGAAGTGGCAGAGAGCAGTGAGGGCATTAATAAAATTTATTAGAAAAAATACTTTTACAGATACAGACAAATGACATTTACTAAATGCAAATAAAAACGAGGCTTAAGTGTTAAAAATAAATTAGAATATTTTCGCATTATAGGGTATTTCAGTATTAAATAAAGATATCAAATAATTAATTGATTTATAGGCTTGCAGTACTGAAACTACAGAGTTTTAATGACATCCATCAATATGATAATGCTATGTTTTAATGTGGTAAATTCGCACGAGCTCCCAGCTGCTGCATGCGTCCCGGGATCACGGATGAGGGAGACGGCCAGGCACGCGGTGCCATTCTGTTTATTTGATAAAGAAAATCAATGAGAGTGACTGTGGACTATTTAGCGAGACGTTTGAGAGGGGAAAATGGTTGTTTGAAAAGTGACTTCAGTTGGCTGGTCGATCTCATCGGGAAATGTACACTAAACTACACTCTCAGAGACACACTTGGTCCTCTCTTTGAGTCCATTCACCCCCACTGCCCCCTCCCACTTGGCCCTTTGCTCCTCATGGTGCGGAGGTTTTCATTGTTGATCCCTCTTTAATAGACAAACGGGCAGGAGTTGCATCTCCGGCCATCTATCCTAAAGCCAGAGATTCTCCATCTGCTGAATCTGTTTTGCTTATAACTAAATCATTTGAATACTAGGCTTATTTTTTAACTTTTAATTGACAATGTAACTGATCATTTGAAATGTCTTATTGTTTAGCAATTATTATTATTCACATTTATTTAAATCTAAGTATTTAGCTATTATTTTGTTTTAAAATGAGGATTGTTAATAAAGATGCAGAGCATGCAAAATCATTACACAATCAATTAAAAACGATCAATAATCAGCTAATTAACTACAAGTACAAATGAGCCTGCTGTTTGTAGCTGAAAAGCACCAGAGACCCTCTCTATTACATGAGTTGAAGCCCCCCGTGACCAGAACACCTACTGAGCGGGCTGCACTTAAACACACACTAAAACCAGAATCATTCAGAACACATATCAGTTCAAGCCATCGCCCCTGTTCAGGAGAGTGTATATTTCACTGGGTTATGGCTAATGCTCTAAAGCAGAGAAGAAACGGTGCTTTTCTTCTCATGAACTTTATTCAATTATTTGTCTTTTTGTGTGCTAGATAATTACATTTCCAGCTTTCCCTGTTCAAATGAGTCTTTAACATGGCTAGATGTTTTCTTCTGCCTCTCCCGGGGGTTAGGAGCTGCCCTCTCCCCCCATACTGTACGTAGTGGTGCATTCTATTTAGCGGATTACCTGGTTACCATTGGTCAGCACAGGAAAGGCAAGAGAGCAAAACCATGGCAACATGACAGATTCTAAACCCATCAGCCTAACTGGATGATAACAGTTGACTTGGTCAAGTGGCTTGGATATAAGAAACGTTTCATTATAGAGTGTGTACATTGCGTGTGGGATTATACGTGTGAATCAAATATTACTGCACTTTTATCAGTTACTGTACATTTTGGGGAATGAACATGATGTAAAATTACTTTTACTCCTTGCAATTTTAAACAAAACACGAAATGATGATGTCAAGATGAGGCACAAAATAAACTGAAATAATTGCAGCATCAATTATTGATGTTTTTATGTGATATTTTCATCTTAGGGAAAGATCTGAAAATGTGTGTATTAAATGTTTTGTGTGGATTATTAATCCAATAAACACAGCATTCTTAAATTAATTACAAAATAATTAACTAATCGGTCAAAACACTGACTCGTTTGAGTAGTCAGACACTGAATCCAATGTTTTTGATTGTTGTGTAACATCCTTATCACACCCTCAAATTAAACGCACTCAAGTCAAAAACAAAATGTCAGGACGCAACACACATGAGAGGCTAAATGGCTCTTTTCACAATTTCTTTTGAATTCTCACATATATTAAAATTATTAAGCAAGAGGAGAGCATCTGAAACGCATTTAAAAACTAATAATCAAAAAACAGGTCATATATGCATATGTGCATGTCTAAGTGTCAGATAAACTGATTAGCCAGACAGATTGCTTATTGATTACAATAATCAGTTAGGTTTGCTGATTGATTTATAGCCTATAATATCACAGGCCTGAAGCTTGTCCCATCAGAAAAAAAAAAAAAAACTCACCTAAAACATCAATGAACCAAATTATTTGTATGTTTTTATATTTCCTGGTAAATCTTATAGTTATGGCGGGATCGTGTGTAGCGATGCTGGTTTGCGGACAGTCAGCTGGCGGCTCTGAATCCCACAGACGAGAATCTCAGGCTTTTTCACATTTAAAATGCACCCGTGGGCCAGACAGCTGAGAACGACTCCTTGGTGTCTCAGAAAAAGGCTGGAGTCTGTTTGCACTGATATTTCACTAGTGGCAGCACTAAGGACACTTGGAAAAAGGGGTGAAGGGGGGTTAATAAAATCTGCGTGTCTCCTCTTCACGCTGGAGGTGTATGAAGGTGATTGTGGATTGGTTAAAGGGAGTCGATGGATTGTTGTCATGCATAAGGTAAGCGCCCGTCCGTGAGCTTTGTTTGAAAGCGCTGATGTTGAGGAGGTGCTGACAGCCCATCGCTGGGGTTTCTAAAGCGAGCAATTTCTGTGCTTTGATTTCTTCCTATGATATGTCAGATGCACAAAACACATTGTGCAATTTGAATTCATTTGCGATACGTCTTTCCTGCCAGTGCTGTCTTTCATGCGCATGTTTTTAGAATAATTTTTCTTGCAACGCATTTATTAGCCGAGTTGCACCTAGCTTGTAGAGTGAATGAGAGTTAATCCATAATATTACTAAAAATATAAAATAATTCATCTTTTTGAACAGTTCCGTTCAGTAATCAGAATTAAATATATCTATTGTTTTAAGTACATTAATGCACTGAATAACAGAAAAGACATTTAAATGGCGAGTGTCGGTTTTGTATCGCCCTGCTCATCGGCCATAAGATCACATTCATACTCCATATGCATGCAAGCAGTCATACGTGCACTGCGAGGGGTTTCTCTCACACAGCCAGGGCTGCAGAGGAGATAATTTGAGTCTAATCTGCTGGTGCAGAAGTGTGAGGAGTCAGACTGGACAATGAGACTCCCTCTCCTCTCACCTGAGAGAGGTTTCCGCTTAAATCACGCCTGTCTCACTGGCCACAGACCCAGATCCCCAACTTTAATGGGAAGACAGTTAATAACCTTCTTCTTCTCCTTCTCCTTCTCCTCCTCCTCTTTTTTATCCCATGTGCACTATCAATCTGACCTGTCAGGGCACTGCTGAATCAAAGCAAAAGTCCTCTTCACAGATGACTGATTAGAAACGCAAAATCACAAAATCCATCTTCATGGTCACTTTTATTACAGTCATTTTTAAACTGACAGCAACCTGCTCAGGCTCAGAACAGAGCTTGTGGTGCAGATTGTGTCTCTGAGAGAGAGAGAGAGAGAGAGAGAGAGAGAGAGAGAGAGAGAGAGAGAGATGAGAGGATGCAGAGAGGTGGAGAGAAAGCCTAATGTCTGTGGGAATATGGGTGCATCATTTACATCGCACATATACACTTAAATGCTTACATGAACGCACATATATGCATGCATGCACACCAGCAAATGGAATTTACATGTACACATATCCCTCAGGTTCATCTGAAATTAGTCTGAATGGTTGATGTTATTGTTGGTATGTATGGGGTCTCAGAGACCCCAGTTATAATAACAGTTTCTCAAAAAATTAACTTAATTTCATTCAAATAATTTAGATCAAATAATAACCAGTAAGCAGATTATCCACTATTACAATTATCCCAAATAGTGATGTTGCTGTAGAATTATTATTATTATTTTTAAACGATTGGCACGAGTGTATATGACCAATCAAAATATTATTATATAATATTATATAATTGTTGTATTTCTGTCTGAGACCCCAATCAAAAGTATTTTTTTTATGAAGGATACTTCCTGCATTTTATAAAGTTGCATTTTTTTATACTGTACATTTTTCATAAGACTAAAAAAAATCATAATGTATCAACCAGTAAAGGTCTATTAAAATGTCCTTGAATATGAGAGATATGAACCTATTTGCATAGGGCCTACACAATACGCAAAAAATAACAATTATATATATATATATATATATATATATATATATATATATATGAAGAGTTCAGATGCAAAAGCCTCTAAATGCCATTTGAAATTTTCTAAAAATTTTCTAAAATGACCATTTTTATCAAGCTTGTATATTTAAGTATAGTAATTTCACTTAAATGACAATTAATAGGTAATCTTCATTGCCATTTAAGTGAAATTACTGAACTTAAATATACAAGCTTGATAAAAATGATCATTCTAGAAGAAAATTTCAAATGGCACTTAGAGGCTTTTGCATCTGAACTCTTCATATATATATATATATAACATGACGCCTGAAAAAAAATAGCATTCTAGTTTTGAATATTAGCTATAATAGCTATTTATGTCAGCAAAAAGTAGGTTCACTTACAACACGCATTTAATAAGAAAGGACAGTATTTTGGACTATATTTAAAAAATAAATAAATAAATAAATAAATAAAAGATTTTCCATCAAGGTGATCAAATTATTAATCAGAATAATACATATGTTTTATATTATTGTAATTCTTTGTAAGAATGCAGCAGTGGAAAAGGAAGTGGTTTTGTCGAATAGGCGACTTTACTGTTCCATGAGCATGTCTGTCAGGGCCCGGTCCTGGTCTAATCCTTCCCGACATCATTCAGGAGGGGTTACGTGTGTCTTGGTTACGTTCGTACACAGAACAAAGGAAAATGGGTCACGAAAGACAGAAAACACACAAATTCACAGAAACCTGGGGAACAGACAGCCTGCCACATTTAATGTTCTTAAAACATCTGATTGAACAGCTTGTCAAAATATTAAAGCTCACTTATGAAGGCCTAAGAGTCATCTCTGAAGGGCGGGGGGATTATTCTATTTAACAAATGATTTTTTTTTTGTTGCTTTTTGCATGTTGTATGGATTTGAAAAGGCATTGGTAATTTTTTAAAATGTTTTTTTTTTTGAGTGTGTGTCTGTGTGTGTGCTTTCATTTTAACATATTTGTTTATCATTGATTCATTTATTTAATACATGTCCTGTAAGACGCATTTAGACAAATAAATAAAAACAAAAGCCATCTGTCAGATCATAAACTACATAACGTCACACAGTCCGACTTAGCCTAAAAATATACGCACCACATTAAAATATGTTTGGACAAGGCTTTAAAGACGTGGGGTTTGGACTAACACAGTCGTGTCAGACTGTGGAAGCAGCTGCGCTCTTGAAATGAATGCCTCTGACTGTACGCCTGTCAGTGGACTGAGACCCGACTGACCTGATGGGTTTGATTACTTCCCTGACATTTAATGGCAATAAAAAACAAGGCATAAAGAGACCCGAGGAAATTTCTGCAGAAATTCCACCGTACACATCCGTATGTACACCCGCGCACAATGCACATGTAAACAACACTCACCCACGCACGATAACACATATGGTCTGAATAAACATAACAGATACAAGGCACAAAAGCCTTAAAATCTTTAGCTTCAAGTCTCCCAAAGGAGCCAAATCGTGTTGCGTTAACCGCACACCGTTCGGAAACAGGTACAAATTTGGCCTTGGGTATGTCCGGACCAATACAGAACTGCACCAGTATTTTATATCTGACTTCATCGATGACAAGCACTAACTGCCATGAAATTCCCTAAAGATGAAATGTCCCGGGACCGTATTCCTTCTGCTCTGCCTTTCCTCGACAGGAGGGAACAGAGGAAAGGCAGATAAATCCAAAAGAACCACCCCACAACACTCAGCGAGAGGCAAACCAAGACAAACAGCACATCAAACCTTAGTCTGCAAAGCCTCCTTTTTATCCTGCTGGCATTAAACCCCAGACACACACACACACACACGGTGGGAGACTGTACCGGGAGAGAGAGAGGCACACACTCACATACACACACACACACACACACACACGGTACAGGGACTGAGAAACAGAAAAACCGAAACGGCACAGAAAGCAAACCGCAGAATTCGAACACAAACACACTAGCCGTTCGCCTACCACACCTGCCTTTGTGTGTCTGCAGTCCTGTCTTTTCTGCAGGGCAACGCCGAGTCCTTTCAAGAAGGGGGAGGTGGATCAGGACAGGTTTTACAGGGGGTAAATCAGCAGGTCAGGGGTTTTCAGGTGGGTTCGCCGTTTGAGAAGGCCGGAGAGGGTAACTTTCAGCAAGTCTGTGATTCCTGGGGTTCATATCCTGACTCCCCCATTTGGGCTCTTCAAAAGAGGAAAAAAAATAAGAGAGAGTGAGTGAGAGAGAGAGAGAGAGAGAGAGAGAGAGAGAGAGAGAGAGAGAGAGAGGAATAGGAAGCACAGGTCATGTAAAATGTATAAGCTGCATTTAAAAATAATTTAATTCTGGAAGCGAGCAGCTCATCTCCTGCCACCGAGGATCCGGGTGAGGGGATTCTTTTTTTTTTTTTTTTTTTTTCCAATGAATGCACCTTTTGTGACAGTCTACATTTCAGCTCAAGGGAAAGCAAGAAATAAAAAAGTTGTTTATGAGCACTAGAGCAAATATTTTTTGCTAAAAAAAATCTCTTAAGTTTGTCCAGCCTAGCGTACGACAGTTATCACTGGCAATCGTGAATTACAAGTCGTCCTTTGCTATTTGTTTGCGGTTTTTCCGCTCATTTTGGTCATGATTTTATATTCAGGTTTTTAAGATGGTTGAACTACAGCATTTAGTCGTCGTGTAAGGCGTAGGCTGGTCCTCACAGGTGGGCTTGTGTGTTTTGCACTGGCTGACTCACTTGTAAGCAAAACTCTCTTCAGGAGGCAGCTCAAACAAACCCAAATTACAGGGTTAATGAAAGCTGAGTAAATTAAACAAACTCTGAGCTGCTTATTTGACGTCCATTTAACAAGATATACATTTATTTTTTCCATAAAAAACTGCTTTGGCCCCCAAAAAAAGAAAAAGAAAACTGCACAGCTTTGCTGCTGCTGAAGGCGGTGTGTTTCCCAGAGCTCTGTTATGCTGTATAATTATGTTATACTTTTGACCTTTGTCAGAAAAAAAATAAATTCTTTGAACATTTTAATGTGAACCATTTTAAAGCCCTAACAGAAGAAAAAAAAAACAAACACAAATGCCATATTTGGTATGTTAAACGTTATACTGTGCCGGCCGAAACGTTTTCTGCCTTCTATTTTCACTTCATGAAACTTAAAATGAAAGTTTCTTTGTTGTCTGTCGCCTGATTGAGCATAATCGAAAACATTCCACGCCGCGGAACATTTTTTTGCTCACGGATTATTCCGGCAACCTTGTTCGGATTATATTTAGCACATCACGAAAGGATCCTTTTGCACACGTACACACAGAAATGTCTTATGTAAACAGACCACAACAGTGCTCTGTTATAATAACATGTAAGAGGTACAGGCTGTCTGCGCCACCATCATTTTATGAGAGACATATTGCTGAAATGTCGATTTCTGTTGCTTTTAATAACAAGCACATGACAGGGCACAAAACACAGCATTGTGGGATATTGACCTGGTCGGGGGAAGGAGGGGCCGACGATTTGGTTTGAGGATAATATTCTCTTTAAAGCGCACCGTGTAAATTGTGCGTATAAAGTCATTGGAAGTGATTCCTCAGGACAGCCTGAGAGGACAGTTACCTGCTGGCTTGAAGAAGCCAATCAATAGCAGGAAATAGAGCCGTGCATGAGGCTGGGAGGCTAGCGAGCGGTTAGCGCTAATAAAAACGGCCGATGTCAATATTTGGGAATAACAGACGAGAAGGATAATAGACAAAAGACAGCGTATGCCGTGGCGTACTCAAACAGGGGCTCCGAATTAATGCACAAAGCCCAGCTGCTCCCGAAGGGTAGACCCCCGCGCATTAGTTACCGCAGGTAATGCCAAACTATAGTAAAATCAATGTGCTCAGAAGCGCTATAAAGAGGGACAACACTTCACAGGAGGCATGACAGAGTGTGTTTCTCTTTCTCTCGCTCCATCGCAGGAGATGAAGTGTATCGCAAGGTGTGCACTTCACAAACACAGAAGAAATTACAACCGATCCAATTTCATCTGTGCTGCCTTAATGACGATTTAATATTTCTAGAATGGCCATGAACTAACCGACAGAGTATTTTGCATTCGCTTGCTGTGCCGCTCTTAAAATTACTCTAATTTTGAGGTTGTTTGGCAAAATAGGACATTATCCATGAGAAAGTAATGTCATCATATTTATATTTTCCTTTTATGGGACCTTTAAATGCTATTGTTTGTCCTTCTTAAACCTCGGTTTTCTCCGGGCAAACTGCCCACACAAGTGACAATGTCTAACAACCTCAATAATGATTTTCGTAGAGAATAGTTGGGATTTTTATTACATCTAATCCTAACATTAAGCAAAGAAATATATATGAGATGTGAGAGAGTCAAATTCAGCAGTCATAGCGCTTCATGAAAAATGGAATTGTAGAAATCATAGACAGATGAAATTGTCTCAGTCTTTCTCAGACGCACTTGTACAAAATAGCATGTAAGAACAGAGAATGGCATACGAGACACTGCTATTTGGAGACTCTCTCGCCGCATATTGGCCGTTTCCTCTCACCCATTTGGACTAGATGGATACTGAACAACTGAGTTTGAAGGATTAGTTCACTCACAATAAAAATTCTGTCATATTTGCTCACTCTCGTGGCATTCCAAATCATATGACTTTTTGCACACAAAACACAAAAAGAAAGAATTACGAATAATGTCCTGGTTGCTCTTTTCCATGGAATCACAATGTTTGCGGTTAGAGCTTTTAAGCTTTGAAAAGGATGCAAAAGTACCATAAAATCATGAACGCAGGCCTATGAGCTATATTCCAAGTCTTCCTAATTCATAAAACAGCTTTGTGTGAGGAACAGACAATTTGAAGTCATTATTCTTAAGGTGGAAAAACACTTATGTCCAGTTTATATAAAAAAAAAAACATTATTTTGAATCAGATCTTTTCTGTGAATCAGTTGATTCATTTAATTAAGTGACTCAATGATGAGTCCTGTAGTTTATCAGTAAACAAAAGCTTGAACTTCAATCCGTTTCTCACACAGAGAGGCTAGCAATAGCAAGCTAGCATTAGATCCACCCTCCCTTCATAACATCTACAAAGCCATGCCTCCTTCAAAACACATGAACATTCATTTCGCATTGATAAGTGCTGATATAGAAACATTTTTTGATCCAGAGATTTCCATATTCGATATATGTAAATTTGTTCAATATTTGGACCACTTTTATCATTGATTGCTATCAGGATGTGAAGAGTGTTTTTAACCAGAACAACAAAAAAAGACCAACCTTAAATTTATATTACAGTGCTTATTTCTAAAGTTTGAATGCTTCAGTCACTAGTCATTGTGTTTGCACAGAAAAGACATTATTTTAAAATTCTCCTGTAAGAAAAAAAAAAAGTAATCCAAATTTGAAATGATATGAGGGTGAATAAACAACAGAAATACTATGTTTGGTTCTGTTGACTTTTCAGCTGAAACAAGGTCGGATATACACTTTTCTATGACGCATGTCATCGGCACACTTCTGGTACCTGTCCAGTTCCAACACGCCATTGTACAGATTGATGTTGCACATTGTCGACATGCTGTCTATATACATAAGCACATGTTCATCATTGGTGTGAGAGGTGGACACGTACCTGGGGCTGAAGGAGGCAGGACGACCTCCTCATCATCCGGTGACCTGATCTAAAGCACTCACACAAACCAACACTGGACAGGAAACAGGAGAACGGCCACTGAATGCAGGTGGAAGCCGAATGACACATTACTCGGACTGGAGGAAACAAAACAAAAAAAGTGCCAAGAATTTATTGGACACGTTAAATCAAAATATTGAAATTATATCCATTATATACAAATCGTGCCAAGAATTTATTGGACACGTTAAATCAAAATATTGAAATTATATCCATTATATACAAATCTCAAACAGAAAATATGCTTTAGGCTTATTACCCATTACCCGAGGTGTGTGAAATGCGTTTGGGCGTCTATAATGACTGGCTTCAGACCCAACACAATGCACAGCTGAGAAGTGCACAAGTCTGTCATGTGAATTTTCCATCCACTCTTCAATACACTGTAATTTGGGCAGCATTCAAAATGGCCACCTTTTTTTTGGGCTGCGCATCCATCCATTACCTCCTTATGATGCCCAGAAAACATTTCAATTGGATTGTGATGGCCTCTTTGGGCCCTTTGATCCTTCTCCCTTTTAAGACCTCCATTGTTCAAGATTCACCATCCTGTGTTACCGAGAGGCTGACCCTAGGCGAATCTTCATAATGAGCTTCTTGTCTGATCCATTATGGATTCTTGGATGTGCCCACATCACACATGCCTCTGGTGCATATTTCTGTTTTCCCTATCCTCAAAATGCTCATAAATGTATAAAGAAGGATCAAAATCCAGCAAAACACACTCATCAAAGTCCTCAAGATACCGATTGATTTGGCTTATATGAATTTAGACATTGCGCAGGCCTAATGAAAGATTAAAGACTAGTTGTGAGCATTACAATTTAGAACAAATGACTCAAGATGGGTTTCATCTACTCCCACATACAATCGAACAATATGCTGTTCTTTGCCTACATCAACTAGTCTGGTAATATAGTTTGGGTTCTGCTTTGAAGTTTTACAGCATGTGTGGGTGCACATATATAGGGGAGACCAGGGATTACTGTAGCATAGGTAAAACCATCACTTTAACCACTTAGGTACAGGGATGTAATCATAGGCAACAGTCAAAGTCTAGAGGTAAAAATGATAATAATAATTTAAAAAAAGCAACAATTCACTTCTGTCTTTTAATTGAATAAATGAATGGATGTTAAATGACAAAACTATTTGTTGTAAACTGGACGATCAACGAATCCTTATATGTTTTGTGATAGTTATTCATGAGTCCCTTGATTGTTAAAGTCATTTCACTCGTCGGCCATCTTTGAAACACCTCTCGGGCAGCTATTTAAGTCATGCAAGTACAGCTCCTGTCTCTGTGAATGGGGAAACATTAAATTCTCCAAAGCTGTTGACCAAGCTTACGACTAAATAAATGAAATCTGACGACTGTCTCGTAAAATTTTGTTTCTAAACGCTCAAATGATGACAAAAAAAAGAAAAATGCAGTCTTAGCACGCGTCTCTGAATACTGACTGTTTCAATAGCATTTTCTTATTTTGCTTAAAAATAGCCACCTATAAGATCATTAAAAAAGTCAACACCCCAAACTTATATTATATACAGTATATAGTGAAGTAGTTTGTAACAAAAGTGCTTTGTATGTCGACAATCATTTACACAGTTTAAGTTGCAACATTTTAAAACATCTGATATATAGCAGATAAATATGGTATCATAAATGTTTGAGATGCACACCTCTAAAAACAACACAGAGTTATAGATATTAAAGTAAAACATATTACAACCATCCTGATCTCTCCCTGCAGTTTATACTTAGCATGTGTTCAAAGCTTCACTGCAATACTATAGACACATGTGAAATAACACCTTCAAGGTTAAATTTACAAATCAGTAAACCTGCTTTACGAGACCAGTGAAAAGTGGCGTAGAAGAGCAAATAAAGTTTGTCTGTTTGTTTTAGACAAATGCATGTCAATTAATTGATATTAGAAAGACCTATAAGTGCTCTGAGGGCAAATCCATAAACATATTTATATTTATGTATGTACAAACAAAAACATACACTAATATGGTTCAGTATGAAAAGCATGCTAGCTCATATCCTGCATGTTATCATTCAGTAAGAGGCGAATAGATTTCCACATTGTTTTCTGAAGTATAATATGGCTGAAATGGCTATGGCTGAAAACGAATTTTCACGATTGGAAACTATCCAGAAAAAAAGTCTGAAAACAAACAACAGATAGAAAAAAGGAAGGGGAGGGAAAAAAAAAAGGAAAACATCAATTGTCCTTCTTGAGAACGACATGCTTTGTAGCTCTTCTGTCATATCTTATGGAGTCGAATGGACAGCAGGATTGCTGGCTTGACTGACTTTCTGACATCCCCAGAGACAGCGTTCTCTTTCCGGCACCTCTCAGGAGACGGCTGGACTTTATGAATTAGTTACAAGCTTTGTCCTTTTCATATTGCATGGCAGATGAAACCCACACCAGATAAGACAGAGGTGCAGGAACATCAATTGGAGCGAATTGTGAATTCTGGGAGGCGGGGGGGAAGTCAAAGCAAATGAGAGAAAAAAAGTTTTGCTCGCATTTGCAAATGAAATGCAGCTGCGTGTCACCCGTTCTAAGATTGGAAAGATGGAGTGCGTGTGTGTGTGATGCTGGAAGAGTTCTGTCTCCTTTGTGGCCATTTGCTTTGACCTAAAACGCGGCTGGGGGGAAACAGCACTTTTTACAGTGTGTGGCTCAATGTCGAACTTATATTTAATATATGACATTTCACACAAATCATCCGACCAAAGACATGACCCTGGGGTATTTTTGCAGATTGCTTTTTCAGTACCTCAGCAACTGTGGAATTACTCTTCCTCAAGAAAGCCTTTGAGTTGGACGAGGTGATCACCTCGGATGGCTGTGGCCATCCTGATCTGGAACAGCTCAGAGAAAGTGATATCATGATCGTACAGCCATGCTAAATTGAAAACATCTTGGTGGCTGGAGGCTGTACAAAATACCCATATATTACATATTGTATAACACTCAATCAGACAATTATTCTGTTGTGGCATCTCAGATGGTCTGTTTTTAAGCTTACCTTAATACAGTATCTGCAAGCGTTCATTTCGAATAGGGCAATTGTTTTCTGGCTGGAGAATGTGGAAAAAAGGAATTCCAGTTCATCTAAAAATGAGAATTCTGTCATTGTTTACTCACCCTCATGTCGCTGCAAACATGAATAGCTTCTTTCTTCAAAGAACATGTTTAAAATGTTAACTGAAATATCAAACTTCTATTTGCTTCGATATAAAGCACACCAACACAACCAAATCCCACCATCCCAAGAAGAAAGGCAAAAAAGAGCGTTCCACATTCTCAAGGTTAGTGTCAGGCCTGGGCTGTGTTAAATCCACAGAGCCTGTTCCACGGTTCCAGGTTTCTCCTCAGAGACAGCAGCATCCCCATTCTGTCTCTACCCACTTACTCTAATTAAGCAATTATTTTGAGCTAACACTATTAAAATTGAATAAAGAACACAAAAGATGAAAGCGTACTGTATATTAGCTGTGTATAGCTAATATACCTCCCTCCGCCACAACAGAATAATTAGCCATTCTCCCTCAGGGTAGGAGAAAACCTGTTTTTAATTGGAATCCAGCTGGGACTTTACCAGTATTAAAATACATGAGGCTTCAGCAACAATAAAATACACAGAATTTGATATGTTTGCTGAACTTGTTTATCTTGAATCTGCTGGGTCGTTGTATTAAGAAACGTGGGTGGTAGCTAAACTCGGTCACAATTACAGACATATTTTGTACTTATTCTGACTTTTTTTTTTTATAATGGATACAAGTGTGACTAAGGGGTTCCAATCAAATTCAGGGCAGATGCTTTTCTGCCAATTTGCAACAAACCTTTTTGGTTTTCTTATATGGGCAATTAGCCGCTGTTCTGACCAAATTCTGGTCCGGACGGGTGGGTGTGGTTTAAACGTGTGTGTGTTTTGGTCAGGAGACCTTACTTCCCCAGCCTATGGTCGTTTCCCGTGGGACTCGCCCCGACCCTGCGCAGGGAGGCTGATGCTGAGGCTGTGGGTATCGGCCTGGTCGCCTTTGTTTTCTTCCAGCCCTGTCATTTCCCTCCCTCTCTCTGCCTCAGTCAAGTTCAAGGATATCCTCAATTGGCTGACTGCAGGTCATTTCCTAGGACCTTTGAGCGCTGTGATGCTAGTTCACCCACAAACCTCCACTCCGCCAAGCGGCCTATAAACATTTGGTAAAGGGATTAAATCACGTGCACACCTTATAAAAATACATCCCAAGCATTACATTTGGTTATAGAAGGAGGTTCTGCCGTGTTGCAAATTTCCCCTTCGTCTAAATGGAGAAAAGGTGATTTTTTTTTTTACGCATCTTGCTGACGGAGGGCAAAAAAAGATCCCCAACGTTTTCTGTCGGCCGTATTGTTGATGGATCAACATCGTGTATCTTACTTGAGTGGAAATGGAGGGCAGACAATTGGCTAGCTGTGACTCAGAATCAGTATGCTTGGAAATGAAAAAAACAACTGGGGGAAAAAAATGTAATAAATAAAAAATAGAAAATATTTCCCACCCCAAGCAAAAAGATAAAATTAAACTAGTTTATTCTAGATGCGCCTGGAATGAACACAAAGCTAAAAGACGGCAAGAACATGTAAGGAAGAAAATATTAGCTTTTTGATCCTGAAAGATATTCAAATACATGCCATTTCTCAAAAAAAAAAAAAAATTAAGACAACAGCTTTAAATGAATACAGGTAGATTTGATTTGACCATTTTAAAGTGATCCCTCAGTACATTATCACATAAAACAGAACTACTATGATTTCAGATGATTAATTTTGGATGTTAATTCAATATTACTTTCTCAATAATTCACTGGAAACATATTTCTGGTTTCAGCCAGTAAACAATATTCGCAATTAATGCCAATATCTGCATAAAATCAAATATACATGTTTGATCTCTGAATTTCTCTAATGGTTGAATGAATTTTAATTACAAATCCCAAATTAACTTTCCACAAATCATTAGCATTCTAATGATTTCACTACTAATTTCTTATTTATAAAGAAAAAATGAAGCATCAGACCCTTAAAATAGGATCTTTGTCCACACTTGGAGAAATAATTATTTTCATTATATATATATATATATATATATATATATATATATATATATATATATATAAACACACACACACACACACACACACACACACACACACGTAGGCCATTGTAATCTTTATCTCTGAGGCACAGAGCATCAGAATTATGTAAAACTATGGAATATGTTAAAGGTTGATAGGGACACTGAAGGAAGGCAGGGGGCTCTATAGGGGATGCATGTGGGTTGCTGTCTGTTTGTCTCTATATGTACATGTCCATCTATCATGCCATCTGCGGGTCTATCAGTTCCTTCTCGGATGTGTAGGGGGAAATAAATTTAGCCCCCCTGCTTTAAAAATGCACATACATTTCCATACATTGGGGGTGAGTTAAAGGGGCTCAAACCTATTTCCCCAACAAACCCAAAACACCAACAGAGGGAAGATAAATGCGTCTGTCCCTTTTTCCAGCCGCTGCTGAAAATCCCCCCATCGCAATATTTATCTTAATAAGGGGGCGCAGTGACAGGGAGTGCTATTGCACACGGCCTCACCTGCACATTTTTTTAATCCCACTCTGCGTTATCATACAGGGTGGGAACCCAAATGAAGCAGTCGTCACCCTTTTAGGACACAGAGTCTTGCGTCTAACATCTATTCACGATTCGCTCAGCTGTCACAACATGTATAGCTCATTTGCAGATATTTTACCTGTACACACTTTCTCCCTTCCCTTTCTGTACGCCTGCCTTCGTGTATTTGTTATGTTCCCAAAAACAAAAAAGTATCGTCACACCTCTTCACCTAGAAAATTCAGATAAAAGACGACTAGTTCGAACAGATGATGAGACTCACTTTCCGGATTCAGAAAGCTGTTATAAAAGACTACAGATTAAAGAAAGTTTTACTCACCGCTTTAAAAAGTTTCATTTCGTTCTCCTCAGACACTAGGCCGTTTGCGCTCTTTCTAGTGTTATGTTTATTGTAGTGTTTTTTTTTTTTTTTTAAGGTGAAACACTATGGGTTGGCTGTCACAGAGTAGACTGGTGTGTGTCCCTCTCACATTTGAAATGCAGGGATGGGTGAGGAGAGATATGCACATATAAAAAAACAGGGTTTTATATCTTTCACCAGCATCTCTTCTGCAGGCCAAAGCAGAGAGAGAGAGAGAGAGAGAGAGCGAGCGAGCAGAGAAATCAGAGGGGGAGAGAGCATGACAGAGTAGGTTGCCATTCTGTCACCTCGACCTCTAAACACGGAGTGTATCAAGCTCCACTGCCTTACTTTCACACATTCACACACACAAACACACTCACAGACAGCGACTACTGCATCTACATAACCACTGAAGCATTGCACATATTAAACTTCAGTTTCACATTCAAGTCTATTCCTATTCAAAGTTTTGTTAGGCTCACTTTTTTTTGTGTAATTCTAAAACTTATTGGCTGTTACCCAGCCAATGTAAGGGTGACGAGTTTATTCGAGTTGTATGGAGATGACAGAATGAGAGACTCTAGTGTTCCTTCAGCTTTATGCAAAAAAGTATTATATCCTCAGTCAAAGAAATTATAATAAAGATATTACTGCAACGTTATTTCATTTAATTTAGATTTTAATTATTTCACAAGCTATTATAAATACTTAAATATATACAAACAAGAATCAAACAATCGTTTAAAGGAATAATGGCAACACATGAAAGCATTAACTAACAATAAGTCATATTTTGTTTCCAGCATTTATTCATCCTTTGTTAGTTAGTTAACAAAAATACAGCTGTTCATGTTACATAGTTAACAGTGGATTAAGTCATGTTGATCAAATGAATTGATCTTAAAAATGTAAATGCAAAAATAGCATTAAGATTAATAAATTACACTCGAAAAATTGCTGGGTTGTTTTAACCCAACTTTGAGTCAGATATGGACAAACCCAGCCATTGGGTTCAATTTTTTAATTACATTTTTAACCCAGCGTTTGGGTTTGTCCACATTCCACATTTTTAGAGTGTATGTATAGTATTCTTCAATGTTCGTTAATGTTATCTATTAATGTTATCCAATTAAACATTATTGTAAAGTGTTACCGGAGTACTTTTGTATTGAAAAACACAGTAATATAATACATTTAATAATATATTATTAGCTGTTAAAATGATAATTAATATAATATTGTGGTTCCAGTTCCAGCAAACAATAGCGAAATGGAAAGTGGACTAAGACCTAGTCTAAAATGATCCAAAAATCAATATAACAAACCTGCCAACATCAGGAAAACAGGATTTTGGGTTGTTGTTTTTTTTTTCATCTTGATTAAAAAACTCAGTTTGAAAGC
This sequence comes from Pimephales promelas, assembly GCF_988280905.1. NCBI lineage: Eukaryota > Metazoa > Chordata > Actinopteri > Cypriniformes > Leuciscidae > Pimephales > Pimephales promelas. Next base: position 20,690,957 of record NC_142790.1, read on the forward strand.
ATCATCTAGATAATATAATAGCAATTTATGAGTTAGCATACCACACACAAATATGCAACAATAACTACTCAAAAATAGAAGATGACACTAGATGCTGGTGCTGAAACTCAACCGGACCTTGTAAGACGATCGAGGGCCAGTTGTCCTTGAATTGAGAATGAGAAAAGAAAAAAACATAACCAGCCTCCCGAGGGTGTCCACATGCAAACTCATCCTTTCTTTTCCCACCATCATTGTGTTCTTTTTCTCTCACGCTTTGCCTCTCAATCCCTCTCTCTCTCTCTGATTTCCCACAAGCCTCGGGGCAGACGGAATGTCAATCAGCACCATGTGCTGATAAATTAGCACAAGTGTTTCTCTGATACACTGTACCTCATCCCGACACATCGGATAGAAATCTACACAACGCAGACAGTTGACTGTCTCTCAGGCCAAGCCGAACACAAACACACATGCTATTAGAGGAGAGAGAACAGCGGCAGATCCAGGAAAAATTCTCAAGATTTCATTCCACTGAGAAGCTAAGAGCAAAAATAGAAATTGCTTCTCTCTTTCTTTTTGTTTGCAGGAGCACTTTTACGGTGGTGTTTGTGTGTGTGTGGATGGTGCAGGGTCCTTTCATTACAAGAGGAGGCAGATCTTATTACCTGAAGTAGTATACAGACATATGTTTCTCATGAAGGGCCTTAGCGAGTCAAATGAATTCTCTGAAGTTACATGGCGACTGCTACTCTTCTCTTTGAAATTGGGCACACCGTGCTCCATAATCAATAAGTCAAGCTATCACACACACACACATAACAGACCCCGTGGCATTTTAGATGAAAAACTTTAATTTACTTTATAATAAATTCAGATTCACTTTGTAAATTGGAGACAAACCGAAAAAAAGCATTAAACTATGCAAAATCGAAAAGTTTCCACACTGGACTTGTGGCGAAAGAAGAAAGGAAGTACACGAGGTCCCCGATATTTACATGTTCAGTGCTTTAGTGGAGGCGGCAGACGGACATGCTCGATGAATCTTTGCTTCGGTCTGAAAATAATGACTTGCATCATGGTTGGGTGCCAAACTGTGCCATATCCCTTCTGAAATTTCAAAGCGATGGTTGTAACTTTAAAAGCAAACTGGTTTTTAAGCCAAACTAGATGTTTTGTACAAGAAAAAGTTCATTTGTTGGTAGGAATAATATACATGTTAATTAAAATATTACTAATGCAGGCAAATTTTCAAAATAAATGTATTGTTATTGACATTATTCAATTTTGAATTATTTTACAAGCAGTTATATAAAATAATATATTAATAATATAATAAAAAAAATATTAATATAAATAATAAAATGTAAAGATTGATAAAAAGATCAATTTATTATTATTAAAATTATTTATTCAATTCTGAAGCCAATATTTAAAATGTAATATTTATGATATTTTTACATTTATTTTTACAATAGTAACACTATTGTGGTTCAGGTATACTCACAAAGATGGCAACATTTGAAATATTTACAGTTTGTACAGTATAAAAATCATTACGAGTCCCTATTAAAATGGAAACTGGTTCCAGGAAACAATATAGTGTGAATCAAAGGTGGACTGACTAAAAATGGCCAGGCCATTGAGCCAAGTCCAGGGTAATATCATATAATAATAATAATCATAATAAATCCTACTAATCATCAGTAGAAGCAGCAGCACAAAGATAATTTGCAGTAATAATAGGTTACTTGATAACTGTGACACATCCAGGACAGGTGTATGTGTGTGTGTCTGTGTGTGTTGTGCTATTTATGGTGGTTGTCGAAACTCGTGCTGAACATGGCAGTGCGGATACCATCCGATACAAACTCCTGGCAGCAGAGACTTTGATTCGCAAATCGTCATTTATATGCTCTCCATGAAAACTGACACATGTTGCCAAGACAACTGTGATGGCTCAGCACCATGACAACAAAGCAAAACACTGACGGTGCCAAAGAAGAAGTGGGAAAAACCCTAAAAAAAAAAAAATGGCAGAAATTTCAGCAAAACATTCAATGCGTGTCAGCGAAAGACTAGAAGTGAAAAGACATGGTAGGATATATAAGGCTGAAGACTCATTAATTCTCAACCTGTTAGCTACATTTAAGGGAAGAACCTTCCGGGTGCAATAATCTATAAGATCAAGCTAAGTGCTGCATCTGTGAGGGAACCCGATCTCCCGGATCAAATAGCAGCAATTAAGATGTCAAAATGGTGGGCTAATTGTGTTCAAACTCATTAACAGATCTGAAACGCAGGGTAACAGGATACAAAAGAGGAGAAAATAGTTCAAAGAAAGCCTTAAGTGTTGCCATGAAGTCAAATCTCTCATTATACCAGATTGTAATTAACTGTGGAATAAAGAAAGCTCAGTAAAGGAGGACCACCGCCAGGACATGGTAAACAATTTAGTCTTGAAAAAATGTGCAATTGATTTTGCACAGTCTCAGAATTGTATATGAACTCAATTTCGTCTAGTCATTTACAAAAACAAATGTCTCACCTTCAAAATTCATACATCCTGACTACATCCCAGAAACAAGAGAAGAAGTTTATCCTGCCGCACTTCCTCATAAATTTCCCAAAAGTCCTTTTAGGAAGTCTCTAACAATACAAAAGCACATGCTCTGGCTACAAGGCAATGTCATTTTTTGTCACCTTGTAAATCCTGACATATTTCAGAGCTTTCTTTGCCATATATGAGGTGGAGAAAGCGCAGATGTGTCTAAAGGAAAGACAAGAGGAGAAGTGTGAGCTGTCTGCCGCTGCCACTAATGCAACACAAAACTGTCTGCTTTTCAGTTCAGGGTTCCCATTTCAACTTGAAAGCAGTGCAGATTGTGCCTTAAAGTTAATGCCGCCATCGGAATGCTAATGGCGCTGAATTTTCTGAGCGTCAGAATCATTTCCTCGTCTAAACCGGTGCACAATCCTGTTGATTTAGTAGAGTTTTTCAAGGGCGTGCCAGATTTTGAGCTCCGGTGGAACAGGACTGTGCATCAGTGCTTCTTTAATTCACATAAAACAAAGATTTACTTCCAGGGCTTCAGGACATGTTGCCGATGATGAATACATTTAACACTTCTGAGAAAAACCTAAGGAACCTGCTTGTAATGAAAAAGTGCAAAACCAGCCATGTGGAAGAGGCACCTGTAAGGACAAGGGATTTGATTGTCTACATTGTAATAAAAATGTTACAAAAATAAATAATAATTTTAAGTACAATCAACTTGGATGTTTAAGTCAATCCAACTTAATTTACATTAAGCTGACTTGAATCTTGTTTAAAAAAATGCTTAACATATTTTGATGAGTTAAAGCAAGTGTAAAACATGTTGAACAACATTGTCATAACTTATTGATCATATATTTTTTAGAGTATATAAAACTAAGATCAAAAGAGCTTAATGTAAATGGTCCATTAAACATGATCTCACTAGCCTATATGACATTTATTTCTCTCCATCTCACATCCTCCTGTTTTTTGTCTCCCATTGCCTTCCAGCAAAGGCAGCTTTAAAGGGATAGTTTTAATAATATTTTTTTTTTATTTGTTCCTCACAAAAAAGACGACTTTTCATGAATAGCACATGAGTCGTTATTGACGTTATTTTTTTATGAAGCTTTTTTTTATGACCAGCCCCCATTTTCTACCTTTTGAAAAATATTGTTAACTAAATCATTTTTAGTTAAATGCTGAAAAAAATAAAAAAAATAAATAAAAGATGAAAAAAAATAGTAAAAATACTAAAATTACAAAAACTAAAACTGAATTAAAAAGTTAGTTTAAAAATAAACTAATAAAAATGGCAAACACAAAACAATATTAAAAAAACTTAAAATAAAATTAAAATAAAAAAAGCTAATTCAAAATATGTATAATCTGTATACTAAAATAACACTGGAAAACAACAGGCATATTCTTTGGTGTTTCATGCACACAAAAAAAGTCACTGTAAAAACTGATATGACACTGTAAAAAAGTTATGACAACATTTGTTTTTACATTGCTTTAACTCAATAAAATAAATTATAATAAGCAATTATACAAGATTTAACACATTTTTAATGTCATTTAAGTTGAAATGACTTAAACATCCAAGTGGATTGTACTAAAGGCAGAAACTGTTTTTACAGTGTGGGACTGAAATGACAATAAAAAAACAATAGATTATAGAATTTGTGTCTGTGTGTGTGTGTGTGTGTGTGTGTGTGTGTGTGTGTGGGGGGGGGGGGGGGGGGGTTCTTAGTTCTTAGTCTGGGAAGTTCATGAGTCATGTGTGAAAGATAAACTCCACTGAACTCTCAAATCAATCAAATGCACACATAAACACCCAATGCGGTAAACGCACAGCTGAATTAAAACAATTATGCCTCCAGGTCTCCTGATCAGACGAATCCCCTGAAATCGCTAGCAGATGTTGAAGTAGCCACAAAGATACATCCAGCTCCAAATTAAGCTCATTTAGCTCATTTCCACGCAGGACTCACAGACACTGATGCACGGCGAGGGTTTGGGGAAACCCATGTTAAGCCCGTCATTAAGAGTGTTTAAGGTGGGCTAAGTAAGGTGGAACAGCAATGACTAGTGTGACAGCTGACATGAGCAATCATAATAATGGCCAGGTGCTTGAGGAGGTTACATTGATCAAAGTGTGCATGTGACACGAGGAAGGGAAAAAGTTGAAACATATCTAATATGTGAGTTCAGCTCAGACCAGGGCAATCAGCAATTACAGGGAAGGTTTTAGTGATGGCAAATTGCATTACCATTTAAGAGCAGAGCGAGGAAAACATATCCAGCCAGAAGAGTTTCCAACGAGACTCAGATTAGGTTTCAGTTATTGATTTTTGTTTTAAACTGATACATTAGTGAACCTAATGCTTTAATAATTTCAAATAAACTGTCCTTCCCCAAAGTCATAATGAGCACCACTGACTAAACGCCAAAGTTATGAGTAACATGTACGTGTGTGTTTTAAAAGACACTTAAATGGTAATGAACCACTGAGCCACTGCCGCACTTAAATGGATTGATGAAAGAAAGAAAGAGAGAAAGAGGGAGAGAGAAAGAAACAAAGAAAGCAAGAAAGAAAAAAGGAAAGAAACAAAGAAGACGTACTTTCTTTCTAGTATGATTTAAATTAAAAATATTTTATGCGTTATATACAAATTGTCTGGATTTTTTGCAAACCAATATATCCTACAAAATCTGTTGCAAAATTACCTTTTATAACAATATAAAACAATTTTATCATGGTTTTGTATTACATTATAACATAAAACTAATTTTTAACACATAAAACTTCTAAACATTTGTCTAATAGAGTTCCTATAATGCAAACAAAACAAATCTATTTGATGTGCTTATGAATTGATTTTCTAAATGTTCTAAATCCAAAATATCCAGAAAAAAGATTGTCCCACATAAAAGAATTTTAGGAAACTATATAAAGTGATTTTATCATTGTGTTTTTCCACTTTCTTTTGAACTCTATAGTTCATTTCATCTTTGCTTAAGTGGTACAAAATGGTAGATTTGTATAACAGACCGGAAAAAAAAATGCGAGAAAATGAAATGAGTTAAGAGGGAAAAAAAACATTGACCATGAGCATTTCAAATGAGACAAAGTATGGACTCCTCTCTCGTTTTCTGCCTCTCTTTCTCTCCGTCTGTCTCTCACCACAAACCGCAGGCTGTTCAAGGCAACTTAGAAATCTCTTACATCTGGAAGAGTCATAATTCATGGGATTTCTCCTGACAGCCATGACAGGCATAGGGGCAGCCAGAAACAACTGTCTCCTATGTTGTGCTATTTGCACAGAGGCAGGAGAGGAGGAGCAGGCACAGGACCACATCCTTCTCCAGCAGATGCGAGCAGCCGGAAGCCCTTTTATTCTTTGCCAGTTACTCCATGAATAGGCCTTAAATATTATATAGACAGTAGCTATTGCTTCCAAACAGAAATTCCGGACTGTCTGCTAAGCTGGAAAGCACATGAGGGTCCATTGTTCTAACGCAGAGGTCACGCCGCGCTCTCTGCCCGGTTATTCATCTCTAGGATTTCTCACATGTTGGACGGAGATTAATGATTGGAGCAGCACCCCGCCGTGCATGAATACGATATCATCCTTTGGCTAAGGATTGCCTTTTTTTACCCTCTTTTTGGGGGGCGAGATTTATACTGAGACCAGGTTGTGCGCGTTTTAAAAAAAAAAATGTCCAGCCAGGGAATGGTGGGAGAACTGCTGAAATCACAACAGTTGGTGGTGAAGTCCAAACCAGATCCAAACAAGGTTCTACTACCTTTGAAATCCTTTAGAAACACATATGGCATTTTAATAACATTTTTATTCTTTCACTGAACACAAAATAAGCCGTTTTCTTTTGTTTCCATTCAATGACTACATGAGCTTTAATGATAAGTTTTAAATTTATTTTTTACATTTTTAATATATATATTTTTTTTTTTTAAAGACCCATAAAAATAGTCTATACTATCTTTATATTAGTTGGGTTAGTTCACCCAAAAAGACTCTTAAGGCCATAGCACACTGAGTCCGACATTTTCGTATTCGTTTTTTTCGTATTCGTGATTCGGTGGCTCTGAATTGTCAAAACACCATTCAAACTCCATTCAAACTGATGCGAAAAACACAGAAAATCTAACTCGAATTGATTTTTTTCTATGACGGACAAAAGTTTCGGAGGCATTCGTAACATAACTTGAGGTGGTATTTTTTTTTTTTATGTGCGGAAATTTCGGATGCGAATTTCGGACTCAGTATGCTTTCTTCTTTCTTCAAGAGTAGTTGCCTCTCGCGGTTCAAATAAAAAGGGCTGGACAACAAACTCAAGCTCCTCTTCTCTTATATCGATATCTTCGAACATTTCCCATTTTAGACTTTTTATTCATTTCAGGTGTTTTGTTTTGCTTTGCTCTATCTGTGCTTCCGTATTTGTCAATACATCATGCGTCAGGAACTCGACTCACGTACGGCCGTTACTAGAAGCCAGTGATTATACAGTAGTTTATAAAGTCGTGGACTTCAGAAAAAGTCTTAATTAACCCCCTGGAGCTGTATGGATTACTTTTATGATGGATGGATGCACATTTTTGGGGCTTCAAATTCAAAGGTACCATTCAATCCCATTATAAAGCTGGGAAGAGCCAGGGTATTTTTCAATAGAACTCTTGATTGTGTTTGGCTGGAAGAAGAAAGTCGTATAAGACTTGAGGGTGAGTAAGTTATGGGATAATTTCCATTTTTGGGTAATTGGGTAACTAACCCTTTAAAAATTAGTCACATATACAGTATATATTCAATTTTCTTTCAACAAAAAAGTAGTGCATTCTAACGGTTCAAAGGAATAAAATGCCTTAGTTTGGTGTACAGACTAATATTTAAGTCAGTATTTGCTGAAGAAATGCAAGTTGAAAATGTGCAATGGACTGATGGAAAGCAGCAGCTCTAACATTCTCCCTAACATCTCCTTTTGTGTTTCACAGATGAAAGAACATGAGAGAGAGTAAATTATTTATTTATTTTGTGACTTTATGAACTCAATTCATGAGAAGGGGCAAGTTTCCATGTTGGCCTGGTTGGTTGATGTGGAGCACATATATCTTTTGATAGTGGAGTATTCTTTCCAAAAAAACTACTACTCTTTCTCCCCCCTTTCTCTACTCTCTCTCTCTTTCTCTCCTTCCAGATAACCCAGCATCTGACCCTCAGGCCACAGGGGTTTAACGAAAATCCAGAGCTGCACTGGGGGAAACAAAGGACAAAAAAGCAGAATCATGCCACTAAAGACAGCGAGAGAGCATCTGTGAGCACCTGTAAAATCTATGTAGTATAGCAGCAGGAATAATGCATATAAGGGAGAATGTGGTAAGTTGTCAGAATCTCCTAGCAAACTAAAAATTTGTCACATGATCACATATTTTAAAAGCGCCAGTAATTTACTGCTGCTTTAGACAGAGCATATTTGTATGCTACCAATATCTGTCCAAACTAATTTATCCAGGGACAAAAATATTCATAGATTCATAATTCAAAAGTTTGGGGTCAGGGATTTTGCTTTTCTTTTTTTTTTTTCTTTTTTTTAAGAACACTCACCAAGACCAATTTATTTGATCAAAATACAGTAAAAACAGTAAGTAAGTAAGTAAACTTTATTTATTAAAAAACAGTAATTTGTGAAATATAGTTACAATTTAAATAACGTTTTCTATTTTAAGATAGGCATATGAAATTATAACTTAATAAACCTGAATTTCCAGCAGCCATTTCTCCCGTGTTTAATGTCACATGATTTTTCAAAAATCATTCTAATATGCTTATTTGCTGCTCAAAAAAAATCACTATCACTATGGAAAACAGTTGTGATGTGCAATATTTTATGAGGAAACAGAGATGCATTTTTGCATAGAAAATTAAAAAGAACAGCATTTCTTTGAAATAGAATTTTTAGTTTTGTACCAATATCAAAGTCTCTACTGTCACTTTTGAGCAATTTAATGCATCTCTGCTGAATAAAAGTATTAATTTCCTTCTTTTTTTTTAAGACCCCAAACTTTTGAACAGTATTGTAACAGTATTGAGTTTAAATTATTTAAATTATTAAAAATGATTAAAAATTATACATTTAGCTAAAGATTACCCATGATACATGTTAAATTAAGTGTTTATTTTTTACAAAACATTTGGGATGTTTTGTGGTAAGATTTGCCTGTAAATGTACGATATACGTGTCATACGTACACATCTGATGAACAGACCAACAGCAAAGTTAAAGAAACAAAATAGCTGTGAAAAGCACTAATACAAAATACTTGACTTAGAGAAAAAAAGAATCCAAAATTCTGCCTGTTCTTCATTTTCCATGAAATAAACAGTGCAAATGCAAAACTCATTGCTATGGTTGTTTGTTTACTTTTCAGTTTTTCTCGGTATGGTTTTGATGATACACTTTCGGAAAAAAACGCTAGGCTTTTTCCATCCACCTGTTGACAAATGACAGATTTAGTCTCACCAGGCTCAAAAAAGCTAAAAAAATAAAAATAAAAAATGTCTTGAAAAAGTAGTCGGGCCATTTAGTAATGTCAGAGCCATGACCTCGGTTAGCGATAGTTCTATTCATGTTGAGCCATGATGCTCACTAGAAGGTTTCACAGGTTTTCACAGATTCTGGCATTTATCCTATTCCCATTTCTTCTCTCTCCAAAATCATTTCCTGTCTCATCTTCACAATATCCATCCAATAAAAAAGTGACAAATGTCCTAGTTGTGCATACCTTTTGTGACAATTATTGATGCCAGCCTGCTGACTGTGCATTCTGTAGATTGCACCAATTTCAGTTTGCTTATGATTAAATGTTGATGTGCTGTTGGTATGGTGGATTTATATATTGTAGACTTTTTTACTCCAAAATTGCTAGTAAGTTTCACAAATAATAATTACAAAGAAATGTCAAGTAACACTTAAATAAAACAAGAACATTTAAATAAGAAAAACTGAAAAAGTATTTTCACACTATTATTTCCAATAATATTTATTTCCATTATAATATACATATACTTTTTTGCAGTGTAGTTATTTATATTATTATGTTATTATTTAATATTATTATGTTATTATTATTATTTATATGGATAATTATGAGAATTGCACAAAACAATCATTTAAACAAAAACATGATTTTTTATGAAACGCTCAGTAAACAAAGAAGATTCCCCTAATGTTAGAAAGTTCATATTTGGTTATTTTTAAAGAACTAATTCCTACAAGAAACAATTAATTTTTTTTAGGATTTTTTTAAACCTTAAACTAACATTTCCATAACACTTTTAAACCTAAAGCAGTCATTCTACTTCATTCATTCATAAATGAATAGGAAGGAAGGAAGGAAGGAAGGAAGGAAGGAAGGAAGGAAGGAAGGAAGGAAGGAAGGAAGGAAGGAAGGAAGGATGGATGGATGGATGGATGGATGGATGGATGGATGGATGGATGGATGGATGGATGGATGGATGGATGGATGGATGGATGGATGGATGGATGGATGGATGGATGGATGGATGGATGGATGGATGGATGGATGGATGGATGGATGGATGGATGGATGGATGGATGGATGGATGCAAGGGTGGATGCATGGGTGGATGCATGGGTGGATGGATGGGTGGAAATTGTGATTAACACCTCAGTTTGGTGTTTTGGTGTCAACTATAAAACTGTTTACATGATATAATGTGATATAAAAACAACATGGTGTTTATTAGAAAAAATTAAAAAGTTTTAAAATATTTATCACGCTATTGGAAAAGTTGGTAATGTTGCTACTTTTACTTAGTTTCTCCCCAACAATTCTCCACCTCACACCAGTTAGCAGCATCATTACCAATCATTCTTTTGTATTTGGAAAGAAAAGAAGGTATGAATTACATAAGCTGAGTTTGCACCTTTCATGAGTGTTTTGGTGAGACAGTGCTTTGCTGCACTGTAAGAAACTGCAGGCAAATTCGTGAAGACGTCTATTTCGAGATCAAACGCAAAACCAAATAATAAGAATGACGGCAAATTGACAAACACGCTCCCCCTCGAACGATACCTATTGACTTCTGTTTTAAAAAACAAAAGCGAGCAAGCCGTAAAATACGAGCGCACTTTTAAGATATATGACAGATTCAAAAACGGGCGTGCTGTGTTTTGTAAAAAGATGACATTACATTTGCTGAAAAAAAAAATGTGAAGGATCTTTTCATGGGAGAAGAAAACAAGAAAGAAAACAAAACAAAACGGAAAGCCTGTGATCACTGTGTTTTTGACACCGCTGAAGGTGTTTTTTCTTGACATAAGAAAAGGGAAATGAATATGTATTCAACATACAACACACACAGAGAGAAGGGCTCAGGGAAAACAGTGAAAACTAATGCTGTAATGTTGGTTTCAGCATAAATATCTGCTTTAATTTTGCATCAGATACCCAGGCGATGACGGGTTCAGGCTACGGAGTCTGCTGCTGATTTGTATGTTTAATGCGCCGCATATCTCTTCCTTAGATACACTGCCAGTGTCATGCTTAAAACAGCTGCAGGCGAGCAAGGCAAATGAAAGAGGGGAAAAAGGTATTTCCTCCGCAGATATACACAGTTACTGTAGCTCTCTCGCTCTCTCTCTCTCTCCTCCTCTGTCTGAGCCCGTTTTCTCCCGTGAGTTTAATGTGTTGGCTCACATCACACAAATGCACTGTGTACGCCACAACTCTGCCTGGGCCTCTCGATCTCGCGCCCCACGCCAGGAAATTAGCTGTGGCATTTCCAAGAAAAATTCCTTCTAATAAAACGGCTCGAGTAAATAAATAAACAAATCAGTAAAATATTTATGCAGCACGCTACGTTTAAAAACCGTGCCAGGCAGGCAAAACTTGATCCACGGCCATTTTCCTTATCGGGGAATATCTCGACAATCTCCTGAGGATATTAACCAAAATACCGAGATGCTTTGCTTTCCCAGCTGCTTCCATATGTGATGTCTGGATATTTGTCATGTAGTTTATGTGTTATATCTTAAAAGAAGAATTAAATTAACTCTGCAAATCATACCGTGAATGGGCCAAAGCTGGAGTCGGCGTCGGCAGGACGATGGAAATTCGCGTTTTGAACGCGTTTAAGTCTCAGATGTAGGTGTGATTCAGTGCGAAGGGTCGACAGCAGAATGTACCCCTTTGGGACACACACACACACACACACACACAAACCATTACTGGCACCACAAGGACAAAATCACACAGATGAAAATAGCAGATTCGGCATAAACATCTCCATTCTCACTGCTATATGCAGCGACTATTCCTAGCATCAAATTGATATGCATTAAAATAAGGCAGAGTGCTTCTCTGCCCGTCTGTTTTGATTGGCAAATTTATTTGTTGAATCATTTTGATTACTGTGAGCGCCGGGCAGCGAAACCAAGAAAAAACGTCCGGGTGCCATATTAATGCGAAAACAAAGTGGCCATGGTAATGTTATGGCGTTACTATGTATAGAATCGCAAGCATTATGAAGCCTATGACAGGGTCACGTCAGTCACAGGCAAGATAGGGAAAGGCCATAAAATAAAGCATCACACGGCCTTGCTTTATGTTCAGCTCTCTTTTTCAGTAATATTGCAGTCCCATTGCATACAAATACTCAATGATTTGCTCTTTTGTAACTACAAGGACGAGAAGAAGTAGGTCTAATGCCCCCAACTTCTATTCACTTACATCTGTTTCTTGAACTATGAGCTCTTTTATGTCTCACAAATAGATTTTAATTAAACATTTTCTTGTTAACGGTTTGTTATATGAAGATCGAATCAAAAGTCATGGAGATCGAGTCATGGGATCATTTATTTTTGCTATTTTGCAACTTTTCAAAGGTCTATAGATTGCATTAGATTAGGTCTATAGATTTCTATGTCCCAGCAATAGAAAAAGAAACCATCATTAAAGTATCAACAGTTTCAAATGTGCAAATGTGAACAAACAGTGCAATTTAAAACAATTTCAACATTTTTACACTCTTTATTTCTTTTACACACTTTGCTTACATTATCATAATTTTAAAAATAATAATTCAGATTTTTAAGAAATTTTGTATACAAATTACTACAGGTGTGTTATAACGTTTTCACAAAAATGTCATGTCCCCCAGAATATTTTGTTGTATGAATATCTGAACGTGCAATATATCAAAACAAAAAACAGATTCTCTGATTTAAAAAAAAAAAAAAAAAAGTGAATGAATGTGCTGATCTTCAACCTCAGGACGTCAAGCTCAATATGACACAAGCTCTTCTGATGTCATTTTGCATGTGGTTTGTATCCTAAAAATTTAGGATACATGAATTTTGTCGTTTTTAAACAATTCATATTAAAGACTCAAATACAAATTGTCTCATTAAAAAAACAACACTTGATTGGGGGGGAAACAAGGGCACAAAAATGTCTATGAAATATGTTTTTGGTAATTAAATTGAATAATTACAAATCAAAAAAAAATTTTTTTTCTAGCTCCATGCATTTATTTTTAAAAACACTGAGTTTCATAAAAAAATAAAATAATATTATTTTTAAACCAAAAAAAAAAACAAAAAAACGGATAAAATCAGGTTCAGTATCAAATATTAGATCTGGATCAGATTCAAAATGATAATCAAAACATAGATCGAGTCCATCAACACCCCCCCTGAGGATGCACAGTTCTATAGCTCAAGTAACGTTAGGCAGTTTTGATTTATATGCTGTTTAATGTTGATGATCGTATTATTATACGTATGCAAATGATTATGTTATCGCTTGTTTCCGCATCTTCTTCGCCTGTTTTGATCAGGAGATTCATTACTCTATCAAAAGATGCATAATAGCGCCCCCTATCTTATAACAGTAAAAAAACACCGAAAGCCGTAACAGAAAAGCGTTTTCTCATAAAAGACGAGATAACTCATCAATGGCATGGACAGGGTTAAGAAGATGGTGAGAAGTCTGAAGACCAGCACCGCTCTAAAGACCTGCTCTCCTTTTGCCTCATCTATACGGAGTCTAAAGCATTTCTACAGTGTGCCACGCTGGTACGGCATATAGGGAACAAGTCCGATTAAGACACTCCGTGATCTCACTCGCTCTCGTTCGTTCTTACTCTATCTTTCTCGCTCTCATCATTTGGCTCTACTGTGTCAAGGTCCATGTGGAACGGCCAGAATCTCTCTATCTCTAATTCCTTCCATCAGATGCAGAAGTGAGCGAGCATGAAGAGATCAAAGATGAGGGAGAGAGAGCGGAGGCAAGGCTCTGAGAGAGGGCTAATGAAGGCTGGATTGACAGTGCACAGGCACCTTAAAGGCCGTGATCTCAGCATGGAGCTCACGCTGAAGAACCAGAGGGTCACTATACCGATATATAGAAGATTTCTATAGATACATAGAGTCACTTACACCCACTGTAACAGACTTTTTTTACGATGAAAATGGAAACTTCCTTTTTATTCCATCTTCAATCACTGACTCTTGTTTATATATATCAATGGCCGTTCAAAGGTTTGAGGTCGTTAAAGGGGTTCTTTACTGCTTTTTTTCTTTGCATGATTGTGTTTATGGGGTGCAATATAACATGTATTTGTGGTTTTTCTTTTTTTAAAAGTCTTATTTGTTTATAAATTTCACCTTTATTGTAAGCCGCTTTCTCCTCTGTCATTTGAACGACCGGTTGACTTGTTGAGTCTATGAAACCACTCCCTCAGAAACAGGCAATGGGCTCAGATTGGTTAGTTTGGGCCGGTGTGTTGTGATTGGCTAAACTGTAGTGCACGTTTTTCCGGAAAACTCACGCCCATTACCTTTACGGGCGAAGTTGCATGTGTTCATATCAAATGTAAATATTGGTGTCAACACTGCAGTATCAGTATGAGCCAGAATCAGACCCAGAAAGCAGCGATGAAGAGAGGCAAAACGTTTCTGAATGGTAATTTGCCTTTTTTTTTACTTTATACACGTATGTCTTACACAAAATAGCATCGAACTAACTGGCTACTACTGTATATACACAAACAGCGTTAAAAAAAGCCAGCAACATTTGACAAAAGTAAAACATTACGTCTGAAATTATACATGCAAATACACTTAAAATGATTAAGTCTTAGCCTACTTACAGGTTGTGGCCCAACAACTGCTGCCTCTGGTTTTAAAGTTGGAACTGCTTCATGTTTTAGTAACAGTTTCTTGTTGAATCCGGCATTGAATTCGTGGAGATTCTGGAAGCTGTTTTTCTTAAAATGCACAGTACAGAGAGAACCTGTCATTTTCAGGAACATAATCAAACATAAATTGTACCCATTGCTGACGAAGTGCCCGAACACAGAAGACCTGACAGCTGGGTGAACATAACACTTTCGTCGACTCCGAGCTGCAGAAATATGGCCATGCCCTTTTTTGCATATTCCGGAGGGAGGGTTGATGTAAATGTATGGGTTAGTAACGTATAAAACCCATTGTAGTCCCATTCAAGTCGTTTTTGTAGGCATTAAACTTCCTTGTATTTAAAAGACGAAATGTCTGCTTACATTGAACTTTCAGCGCTGCAACTTTGCAGATACTATTCATGCACCAACAGCAACATTACACACTATTTAAAATGAAAAAAGTGAAATCGCAATCAACCATCCCTTTAAGATTCCTTAATGTCTCTAATGCTTATTTATTTGATCAGTACCATAAAAATAGTAATACTGTGAAATAGTATTACAATTTGTTTGGAATGTAATCCTATGAGGGCAAAGCTAGTTTTTAGCAGTCAGTCTTCAATACTGTACTGACACAAAATTTCAAACTGCAAATATATACACACACACATTTTAAAACAATCATTCTTTCTTCCCTATGCAAACACTTTATTTTCTCTCAGCTTCTACCCCAGGATCAATTAATAATGCCTGAGGGAAGTGGTATGCTGTTTATTCCACAGAATTTTGTCCTCATTAATGATTTTGGTTGCTAGTTCATTAATAATTTTGACTGAGGTGATTCTTCAAGGCAATCAATACCTTGATCATACCTGACTTCAGCTTTTCCTTCAAAACTTCAGCCTTGCCTTCAAAAGCGCTTTGAGCGAGGTCATCCATACCTCAGCCCTGTCCCAGAACCAACAACATCCTGGAGCCAATGGAAGTGCCAAGGCAACTAATAATGGAGTCTCTTAGTTTCTTATCAAGCATCCACTATAACAAAGAAAACAATGTCAGCTTATTTGCATTTAATTATCAATAATTCAAATACAGAAAGGGATGTTGTTAGCTTACTTTAGGCATGACGGTTTAAACAACCATTTCGCTTTGCATATTATGGGACGGTAAAAGAGAGCTATTTGCTTAAGACATTAGTAGTCTCAATTACCCATCAAGTTGTTTTCCACTGTCTTGACCTCAACTTACATTCCAAAAAACTGCAGCACAGTGGTGGTTACAGGAACGGTGAGGAATCCTCAATCGGCACTATAATTTTCAAAAATCTTCCTTTCACAGACACCTCGAGAATAGCACTGAAATGATACATGGCTGTACATTGGAGGAGTCTTTGGGAAACATGGAATTTTCCTTCGATACATTAGGAGGCCTGATCATTAAGGGTGGCGTGTACACATATTTTGGTGATGTGTTGCCTTCAGTAAAATGTAACATTCAAGACGTATTTAGAGACCACTCATAAATCCTTTCGTTTGGTCAAGACCCTGGGAAACTTAAATAGTCTGGTCAGGCCACAAGCTGCTTTGTGGAGTCTTTTACACCGCGGCACTTTCTAATCTCTTCAGATCCGACTTGTGAGGACATAAATTACAGATTGAAAATAAATAAAAACATGGAAGCATATCTATTATGTCCTAAAGCAAACGTAGGTTTGATATATAGTGGACCGTTCATGAATAGTACAGATGAGACACTTAAGGCAAGACAAAAGCATAATAGATCGTGGCAAGAGTTGAATCAATAGACCTTATAAACGGAACGAGACTCCCACAAGATATTTTAACGGAGCCATCAAAGGAGGAGGGAAACAAATGAGCCACTAACGGAAGAGGCCATGGACCCGTGTCACAGAGCGGCCATTATTAAGATCCGCCACTGGAAAGATGGAAAGGTGGAAGGAAAAAGAGACACGAGCTGTCATACCGAAGATACTTTCAAGACGTCCTTGGCGGAAGCTTGTGCGGGTGCTGAGAAGAGGAGTTGCATGTTTATAGATTTCTTTTATCTTCTCTCTCCTGCTATAATCTCTCCCAGGATATCAGAGGGGAGCATCATCTCTACCAGCAACACGGCACCCAAATCCTGCCAGACAGCCTGGGCTTTGTAGGTGGCTCTCCCCTTCATCCATGGCCTTTGTCACATACACACACCCGCCCTTTCGCTGAGCCCCCTACACGGCCGAGCCGCGAGTCCCGGCTCCCGGCTTTCAGCTCTCTCCCTGAAGTTAGCTTCAGCTACTTGATCCGGCCTCGTGTTCTTCACAGGCCCCGACATTTGCCGGGGCCTATTATCCTGGCGGGGGCCTTATCATATTCTCCCATCAGAAGCTGCAGGAGATGGCAAAAGATGGAAGTGCTTTAGACTCCCCTGTGGTCACCGCCCGTGTCACCCTTCCCTCCCTCCTGTTAAGGCGCTCCCCGCTGGCCTCTCTCTTCCTGGAGATCTCTCCAGACGTTCCAATCGCACCTTCCCTCTCATCCTCCGGTCCTCCAGATCTCTTTAAACGGCTCCAGCATCTGTGGAGCCTAACCTCACAAAGGCGGGCCCATGATTAGGTTGTCAGGATTTATTAAGTTTAGAAGTAGCAAAGTTTTTCCTGACGACCTCTGAACTCTTTCTCTGAGCCTCTTCCACCCGCTTGGTTGCGATAGCTGGCCCTGACCCAGGGGCTGCACACACCCAACGCTAATGAATTTGGCCCAATTCCTCAAAACCTGGCAGATTTAATCAAAGCGACATGAGGGATGAAGACTCTTGCGTTTTTGACACACACACACACACTTTGCTTGCGTTTGTCAGAATTAGGGTAGCCCTAAGAGGAAACCAATAACACATTTGGAGACAATACGTAAAATAAAAGCTTTACCAAGGATGATAACTGTAATGATAAAGTCCACACCACAAATATAACGATAACTGTAAAGTTTTAATTGTAATTCTAATTCTATGAGACTAGGGAAGGCCACACCACAACTACTACATCAATGGCACAAAGGAATTATATCATTGGAATCGTTTTCAAAACTATTTTTTTTTTTCCAGCTGATGAATGATTAAAACATTAACAGCCAATCAGAATCCACCCGACATTAAAACGCTTGAGCATTTAAAGTGGCAGATGAGACGACAAAACAGTTAGAATCAACAGACCATTGTCGTCTGTTGGTGTGGGCGCTAATATAGTTATATCGTTATTAACATGCTTGGTGTGGTTGGGTCTTTAAAATGAGAGTAATTATGAGCAATAATTCTGGAGAAAAACACACACTTGGTTTGGACGATGTGGAATATTCTGGACACAATAATACTGTTCATACAGCAAAGCAAAGCAAATCTTTACGTTTAATGACAGAGCGCTGTGCCGTGGTAAATCCAATGCATTTGGTATTGATTTTTCCAACCATCTGTATTCCTCATATCTTCAGTGTTCATTATGTCACGTTAGACATACACACCCCCCCTTCCCCGAGAGGGTCTTAGTGAGTTCTCCCCCCTCTCCTTTCTTGGCTGGTGGAGACGGTGATATCTGCTGATCGCTCAGACACCTGCCTCGCAGACTCTGTGATCTCTGCCCTTCATTTCATACGGGGGATATAATTTAGTGCCAATTAGTGCCAGATGTTTGAACACTAATCACAGCAGGAAAAAAATATATCTCATGATACAAACTCGTGTACACTATGAGGGAGGTGATGTGTGATATGTGATCTAAATATAAGTGTATTTTGTCTTACTGCACTGTAAGATTTTACACTTTTCTTTTTAAAGTGATAGTTCATCCGAAAATGAACTTTCTGACACCATTTGCTCACCATCATGTTGTTACAAACCGACTTTCTTCTTGTGGGACACAAAAGAAGATACTCTGAGAAATAATTTTATGAACGTTTTCTTTTTCAAATGTATGCCATTCTTTCTATTATTTCATCAAAGGATCCCGAAAATAAGCATCGCAGTTTACACAAAAAAAAAAAAAAAAAAAAATTAAGCATTAAAACTGATAATAATAATAATAATAATAATAATAAATGTTTTATATTAATAAATGCATATTAAGATTTCTGAAGCATCATGTGACACTGAAGACTGGCATAATGGATGTTGAAAATTCAGCTTTGCCAACCCAGGAATAAATTACATTTCAAAATATATTAAAATAGAAAACAATTATGTTAAATTGTATTAATATTTTACAATATTACTGTTTTTACTGCACTGTAAAAAAAATGTAAAAACACTGTAAAAACATTATTTTTGAGTAGTTAAGGCTTGATTTCTTTCATGGAATCTACCTGAATAAATCATGTAAAATCCCCTTAATTATTTAGTCTATGACACAATGAATTATATATTTTTAGTGAAATATGTTTTTTTTAAGTTGTTGCTTAAAAGTGTGTGAAGTAGAGTGAATGGAAATAATCTGTTTATATTTGACTGAAAGACTGTATGCAGCTATCACAGCACATAACCAAACTTGGTAACACTTCCTTTTACAGTCCAGCTACCCATGTAAATACTATGTACTTATTTTAGTAACTACAATTACTGGGTAATAACTAGTACTAACCCTGAACCTACCCCTAAACCTACCCCTGTTCCATGTACTTACCTTATATAAGCCAGTACTTTCTAGGCAAGTACACTGTAAGTATACTGTAAGTACTGTACTGTAAAAGGAAGCGTTACCCCAAACTTTTTACTCCACTAGCATTATAACAAAGTTTTTACTCATCGAACAAAGCAACATGCTTTAGAATATCAATACAGTTGATAATGAGAGTTTCAATGCAGTTATTCACAACCTTACTATAAGCCCTAGTCTTCTGCACAATGGTAACAATCAAAACTTCATTATAGAAACTCTTTCAAATCGGTTCCTCAATTCAAGCCTCAAAATTCTGTTTCCTTGAAAAAAAAGGGAAAATGTATTTCTTGGTTTCAAAAAAAAAATCCATAAAATAAATAGCAACAGTAAGGCAAAATAAATTTAATGAAGTAAACATTTTGTTAAATCATAAGATTTTTTTAGATTTCAGACCTAAAGGGGCTTATTTACAGATCCTAAACAAACTAATCGTCTAAAACAACCACTGAAATCGAGCATCTCTATAACAGTAACGATGAAAACTGTCCAATAAAAATAAGTGACATGATAGCAGACGCAGTCGCATTTAATTACAAATATTGTATTATCTGCACCAAACTGGGGGTTGGGTAAGACTCAAATGAAGATGGAGATAGGCAGTTGTCTTTGAGAGTATGACAGGTCAGTGACTGAGCGTCTTATTAAAGGCGAAGGGGTTTAAGAAAGATGAACGAATGAGCCCTTACTGGGAAAAAAAAAGAGCAGGTGCACTTGATCTCACCATATACACCTTACAAATGAAGGAGAAAGCCATCCACTTTCAAAGCCGCCCTTATTTCATGTTTGTGTTTGCTTAATCTATCGTGATGGAAGGAACATTAGCATAGAAACTAGCACTGGTTAAGGCAGGAGGGAGGTCTGGATTGAGTCTCATAACTCCCCACATGTAAAATCCCTTGTCACTACACCAGGGATGAGATCTATTTTCTATCCCAATTAGACTGCTAAGACTAGGATGGGAAATGTCCTCTGGAAAAGAAAAAGGGTGTAGAAATGGTCAAAAAAAAAATGTAGAAAAATCGTGGACAACAATCTCAGCCGTGCTGGCCGCCGCTGTCCACTCCGCAGTGAGATTGATGTGCTCAATCGCGAGATTTATCCCGTAATGTTTGCAATAAGATTCCAGCACCGAGGCCCAGTTGGCCGCATCAGGCTGCCCACAAAAAGGCAGCCCGGTCTGCCAGGGTAATTTGTCCTGATGTAGTAAATAACAGGGTATAATGAAAATACCCCTGATGTAGTCAGGAGCCCTGATTGATGCGGGATGAAGGAGGCCTGTGGAGGAGAACTCCCTATCTTCACATTTACATACTCAGACCCTCTGCACAGCCACCCTGACAGCTGCTGCCAGTGCTCCACACAATTTTAAAGCAGTTATGAATTACCGCTGACCCTCCCTGCCCCCACTCAGTAGTGCGGGAGACGCAGGCATATTGAAAGTCATCAGTCTGTGGCAGTCATTCTTTTTAGCATGATGTGGTCGGCTTGGGGGCTGAAGAGAGGGGGGGATTGGTTTCAATCACATGCACACACAAAAAAAAAAATGGGGGAAGAGATGGATGCGGGTTACAACAACAACAAAATCATTCTTGTGAACCAGCATATTTTCGAGTCTTTTAAATGACAAAAAAAGGGCTTCTATTGTTTATTTTTTGGGAAGATTTAATACACAGGATTTGGAAGCATATCTCACCTACGTAATAATTTTTTATTTATTTTTTCACGCCATTTTGACTGATTTCTCCAAGTTTACATCTTGTAATCCACTTGTTTTTCCACAGAATTCTAAATTTACATCTAGAAATTTTGACTTTTCACTGAATTTTGTGACTTTTCCCCATCAGAATTCAGTTAAAATATTGCATATTGCATCTTCCTAACCTTAACGCATCCACATGAAGAATTTTGAGGGGGGAAAAAAACCTCTAAATAATACAATATACTTCTATATCAGCAAGAATTCCCAGAGGAACTGTTTTTTGTTCCGCTTCCAGGCTGACTTCTGCATGCTGTACTGCTGTTGCTGTATCAATTAATAACCTAAAGCAAGACTGATATTCACATTTTCAAACATACATTCACCCTTATAGAGCGAAAGGGAGTTCAGATAATTTTTTTGCTAAAGCACGTTCCTTACAATTATGTTTAATTGTGTGTATTTGCCGCCCTAAAAGAAATCTCGGATAAAATATCAAAAGGTGACGTCTGAGATAAAAGGTTTTCCACTCACTCACAAGCAAAAAGCTGCACATTTACGGTGCGGCTATAAAAATAAATGAAGGCAAGGAATATTTGCTGATTTTTTTCCAATCAACACCAATGTTTGACACTGTCTGAAAATGAATGTAAAGTTAAGGGTGGTTAGGCTCTCTAATCAGGCCTATTCATTACAGCTCTGGCTTTTAGAGCACTGGCCGGGCTTTTTATTAGCCACGGTGACAAGGCGATGCAAGAGGAGAAGACGACAATGAAAGGTTACAGTGATGAAAGCTTGAATGCTCCTCACTCATGTATCCTTTCGACATCTCCTCAATAATTAACCGTGGGGGTGAAGGGGATGGGGGTGAAGGGTTTTCACTTTTGGCCTTTTTAGACCTTTGAAATGCATATCAAACAAAGGCCTGCTTCCATTCCTGACAATATCGTTTTCGTTTCCCTCACTTATATGTTCATACCTCTTTAAGGAAAGAGTGAGGAAACAGAAATTAAGCAAGCACTAAGAGCAAGTAATATTGACCATTGACAAGTAAATAAAACTGTTACTGATTGGTGACTGAAGATAGTCTGACCATCACCATTTTTTTTAGACAACACGAACGAATCAAAGCCAGGGGTCAGTAAGATTTTTTTTCAGTGTGTGTTTTTGGGAAGTCTCTTATATATATAACAAAAATGCAATAATATATCCTTATTTTACTACAGTTTAAAATGTAATTTCTTCCTGTCATGGCAAAGCTGAATTTTCATTAGTTTTAGAAAAAATTCTGAGCTGAAAGCAGTTTTGCTGCTTAATATTTATGTAGACCTGTGTATATGATTATTTAAAAAATAGAAAGATGAAGCATTTATGTGAAATAGAGATATCTGATTTCACTATTGATCGGTTTATCTGGGACGAAACTATTACTCGAATGAAGCCCCCATTAACATAGGCGCGAGTAACGTGCAATTAAACAAAAAACTAATTATGCAAATATTGTTCATATATATGTATTGTTTAATTTCATTATATATGCATTTATATTTATTTGAAAGAATTATGCAAAACTTGCCAGATGTCTTTGTGAGGGGACCTTTCTCCATATGTTATCCAGTTAAAACTGTTTTAAGATATTTTAAACACACATTTGACAAGACAAATTTCTTCAGTCATTTCTTTTCTAAATCTAAAGGATATGAACCTCAACCCCACTTCCACTCCATCAGAGCATGAGAATTAGTAAATATTCTTTTCTGCCATTCTATAATATTTGACTCGAACAGCGCCAGAGCACACAGAGATTGAAAATGGAGAATGACACCACAGGAGGAAGTCAGCATCTGCAGTCTGCATGCTTCTCGGGGTTCAGTCCAAGACAATCATGTAATGTATCATTCATATTGCTGCAATGCTGCTTCTGCAAGCCTCATTTTCTCAGTTGCGGCTGTCCGCGAATGAGAATCCAGCAAACGCTCCCCGTCGTCATGTTCCCCCCATCATTCAACCCAC
This sequence comes from Pimephales promelas, assembly GCF_988280905.1. Taxonomy (NCBI): domain Eukaryota; kingdom Metazoa; phylum Chordata; class Actinopteri; order Cypriniformes; family Leuciscidae; genus Pimephales; species Pimephales promelas. Next base: position 20,714,116 of record NC_142790.1, read on the forward strand.
AGTGCTCTTCTTCAATCTGTCACCCAGAGAAATGCTCTGCAACACACACACACACACACACAAAAAGCGATCCGATGGCAAATACAGATTTACACAAAAACAATGCAGTTACAATGAATGTAAATCAATATTAACGGTCAACAAGTACTCTGAAAATGAAAAAAAGATGCGTTTTCTCTTAACTTTCCCCTATTTAACCTTGAAAACAGAATGCTGTTGTAATTTTAAACAACATCGCAGTTAATCTTCTAACAAAAAAAAAAACAAAGGCACATTTATTTGACCTCTCTGTTGCCTACTGAATAGAGCATCCAATTCTGCCTCCACATAAATGGACAAAATGATCCTTCATTTTAAAACCTAATCAGCGGAGACCATTAAAGGCAGGGGCGAGATATTTCTTGAGCTACGGCTGATTATCATTCTGAATGAAGGACTTGTTTGGCACCGTCCCCAATGGGGCAAGAGTCATTCTTCAAGGTGACGCACCTCACTAGAGGAATACACTCGCAATTTGCAATTGAAAGGAGTCAAATATACACGGCCATCCCCTGCCTGCCCGGATGGAAGAGGTCCATGTATATTCACAAGCATCCAGATGGACTCTCCCCTTTATCTGGGGAGGCTAAACATGGACATGGATGGCTAACTTTCTGTTTGGAGCTTTAATAAGACGGAAATTATCGATAGCAAAAGTACATAATAGGAGAGCGAGATGAATTAACTCAAAAGGAATGAATAACAGGGCCCTCCCTAAGTGGCCCGCAGGTCTAAAGGAAAGGCCACGCTTGCACGCGAAATTAATGAGTTGGTAGAAATCTCATTTTGGAGGGTGAATCTGATAGATGCTCCAAACTTCAACAGAGTTCAGGGTTAGAGGCGAGAACTTCTGACGACAATTTGAATGAGGAAATCCTATTCCAGTCTACGCACAGGCTCTGTCTGGAAGAAACTGGCAAACCATACAGTAATCACCTTATCCATCATGGTAATCCTACATACACAAGAGGCTTTGGGCTGGAAGATTCTTCTCCTCCCTTTTTATAAGAAACATGAAGTCATATTCTCTCCGTAGCTCAGGTATTCGGTATTCCTCTCTCTGTTGCGTGTTAGAGCTGTGCCGACCGAATGTGCGCGAGCGTGAGGTTAATGTCATTAGCTGTGAGGCAAGCAAACAAAACACACATTTTATTACTTCAAGACAAACATTAGCGATGACAATGAAAGCAAAAGCGGAGGAATCTGAATCTTGAAAGGAATCTTTCCATCCTGAACTCTTTCGCTCTTATCGCTATGGAAAAATGAGCTTTGAGAGAGACAAGCTTTTCTCGCCGGATGCATCAGCAAAATTTTGCCAGGTGGTCGAGCCCGGTGCAGACAGGTGGGTCACCTTCCAGTGCATGCTGGGATTCCCTATATGGATAATCACGCTCCTTAATACCAATACAGGCTTAGACACAGCTCTTTAGCTACACCAAAACCACTAACACCAAAATGCACAAAAAGGCAACTGCTGACTGTAGCTTGTAGCTCTAATCCATCAAACGTATTAGTAGGTGAGATTATATTCAAGAAATCGTCGAAATCAGAGATAAACCAGCTGATCTTAAGGGGTGGTTGATTATGATTTCACTTTTCTAACTGTAGTTCGTGTGTAATGTTGCTGTTTGAGCATAAACGACATCTGCAAAGTTACAACGCTCAAAGTTCAAAGCACAGGGAGATATTTGCTTTTACGATAAAGAAATCTTTTTTTATCGACTACAACAAACGGCTGATAGGCACTACACGACATTCCTCACGGGTTAATGATATCATTAACCCTAGAATATACAAAAACCCATCCCTGGGAATGCTATTTATAGATTATCATGACAGAATATGCTAATCAATGACTAGAAGATAACTACACAAACTAGATAAATTCATCAACAAACCATTCAGAAATGTCCTGTTGCATTCTACATTAGTCTCTCTGACTTTGTCTGACTCCGGTTTGAACTTAAACATTGAAATTTCCAGAGCATGTCTGTGTGAGGTAAAAGAACACAAACTGTTGAAGCTCCGCCCACTGGTCTGAGAGCAGCAGCTCATTTGCATTTAAAGGGATAGACACAAACACTGTGCATAATTTTAACATGCTATATAAAAATATCTGTGGTGTATTTTGCGCTAAAACTTCACATGCACTCTGGGGACATTATTTTACATCTTGTGAAAAGGGCATTACCTCACCCCTTTAAGTAATGAGTCATTAAATGTGCCGAAGTAAAGTATTTTTCTTTATTTTCAGTGCAAACAAGACTTATAATATTTTGTGAGAAAGACCTGCTGATTGTCGATGATCCCACATATAGATCATGGCCACTCACCAAATAAAGAGACATGAAATATGGATTTGAGTATAAATTAATTTTAGAATCTTTCCTGTAGCCTACATTAAATTATCTCAAAGCTTCCACTAAGGAAACAACAGTCCAATGCAACATACAAAACAACTGGTTTAGCCAAAAAAAGACATATATATATTACAGTACTATTAATACAGAGATCCTCTAATGATATTCACAACAATCGATGACGGCAGTTGTGTATGAAACAAGAGAGAGTGAGTCTGCAGTGTGTGAAAATAAAGCCAGTGTCCGCATGACCGGTCTGGCATACAGTGTTGCCCTAGAAGAATATTACGAAATATTAGACTACCAATTGTCACGAGGGGTGTGAGCGGTCATATAATATTGTAATTACGAATTTGAACACAGATTTTCCAAATTGGGGCCAAGTTAGCGAGAAAATATGGAGGATACAATGGAACATTGACATGGAATGGTACATTTGTTGAAATAAATTAAATAATTAAATGTTCATTTACAATAAAAATAGTTGCATAGTATTAATCATTTACGCTAAAAATTTGATTCTATTAGTAAATTGATCAACCTTAATCCATCTTAACATGTTGAATAGAACAATAAAAGCACAAACACACCTGATACGCTTCCATCATTTCTCATAGTAAACAATTTAAAACATTTTGCAGTATTTTTTTGTAGAAAAGGTACATCGCCAGTTGATTTAATGGGAAAACATACCTGTGTTTCAACTTAAGGTGGGGGTTCTGTATGACTTCATACGATGTGAATTGTACAAACGTACGATTATTAGGAAAAAAAAAAATTGCATGACGGTCCACCCCCGACCCCACCCCTAAACATACCCTTCACTGGGGTGTAATCAGATCGTATGAAAACATTTAATACAAATTAGCCACCAATTCATGAAAATGTCAAATATTTTTGAGTTAGTTGAGGTTTTCTTGTAAATCGCCATCTTGATCCGACCAAAGTGATCTGAACACACCTGACGTCGTAATTATGAATTCCCAACTTAAAAGCACAAATCAAAAGCACAAATCAAGATGCACCACTCTTTTCCTTCAGCAAATCGGCGACTAAAACAACGTAGCATGTGCAAATAAACATCACAATAAGCGGGTGTGATTCATTCTTTGTGAGTTTTTCTCCTAGTCAGAGAATGACATTTTTACTGATGATATTTGCACATGACACTAAAAGAGATTATCTGGCAAGCGCCCATGATCATGCACACAATAAGAATGCATTAAAACAAATTTAGCTGAAGATTAAGACAAACAGTGACCCTTCTCTGAACTGCAGAAAAGAAAATGAAATCACACAAATGCTTTTTAAAGAGTATTCCACATTAATCCTTATAAAGCGTTCCGTGACTGTGCCCTTTTTACACAAAATAATCTCACACGAGAAAAAGCAACATACAAAATCAATAGGCAAAATGGGAAAATGCTTTTCTGGGTCACATTTGAATATATCTTTTGGAGCTATTGATTTGTTTTTTTTGAGTGACCCAGCTCGGACCATTCTTCGCAATTAACACGCGGGGAAAATTAAATTCGGAGGGGGAACTATTACACATGTGGCCAGTTTTATTGGATAGATAAATGAGCTCGGGCTCTGATAAAGAAGGGCGGAGTTCACCATAAGTAAGATTTATAATCTGACTCCAGGAATCAAGTAAATTAATTTTGCTATATTAAACTCAACCTTTAACCCACTCCGTCTCTGATTACCATCCGTCCAGACTCGTGCACTTGAGGCGGAGCAGACAAAGGACTTTGCGGCAAGGTGGGGGGATGGGAGGGGGGGTAAAAGCGATAGAAAAAAAAGATTGAGAGACTGATGATATTTCTTCAGCTCTGTGCTGCACATATCTCTCACCCCATACATGATTTTTCAATTATTTGAGCACGTGCAGACGTGCTGAGCAGAGTCAGGGAGCATGGAGCCTTACAGATGAGCAAAGCATTATCACACATGCTGAGGCTCTCTGCTTTAAATATTCTACAGTGCCAAGTAGTATCATCCAATCTGCCGTCATAGCACACCTCTAAAACCTTCACTCTCTGGCTGGGGCGCAATGTGCCGAATCCCAACAGAACATTCGTCATTTCACATCACAACTAAAACTATATTTCTCTCAGACCTCAGCGCCACAGCTGCGCATACAGCGGGGTCCAAAAATTTGAGACCGCATTGGAAATCTGGGATTCGAGATCTAATTTAAACCTGGATGCAGAAAGCTTAAACCGAACGAATAAGAAATACATTAGAGTCTGCGCTATTTCCAGATCACTAATCACGTAAGCAAATTGGGACATTGTCCATGAAGTCACTAAAGGTCAGATGTTTCTGCTTCCAATGATGCACAAGATGCGTTCCTCCTTAAAATGACGCCGGACAACAATATGTATTAAAGGAGTAGTTAAATTTTTTTTAAAAAACTTTGTCATCCAAGATGTCCATGTCATTCTTTCTTCAGTCGAAAAGAAATTAAGGTTTTTGATGAAAACATTCCAGGATTTTTCTCCATATAATGGACTTCAGTGGGAACCAAACGGTTCAAGGTCCAAAAGACAGTTTCAGTGCAAAGGGCTTTACATGATTTCAGACGATGAATAAGGGTCTTATCAAGTGAAACGATCGCTAGCGTTCGTGACTCTCCTATTCGAACTTGTTCATCAAAATGAACGAATCTTTTCCAGAGTCAACTCGTTCATTTCGTTCCTTGAATGAACCAAATGACACGAAAAAAGATTCGTTCATTTTGATAAACGAGTTTGAACAGGAGAGTCACAAACGCGCATCACAGAACAGAGGTGACCATTTGAGCTTATAAAACTTAAACTTTTTTTTTAAATAAGCGATCGTTTCGCTTGATAAGACCCTTATTCATTGTCTGAAATCATTTAAAGCCCTTTGAATAGTTTGAAGTTTGCACTGAAACTGTCTTTTGGACCTTGAACCGTTTGGTTCCCATTGAAGTCCATTATATGGAGAAAAATCCTGGAATGTTTTCATCAAAAACCTTAATTTCTTTTCGACTGAAGAAAGAATGACATTGATATCTTGGATCACATGGGGGTGAGTAAATTATCAGCAAAAGTTTTTTTTTTTTAAGAGAACTACTCCTTTAATAAAGCAAAAGATGTTCATTTTTCAATTGAAGTTATACTAATAATATCATTTGTCAAAAAAAAATGATAACAGATTCAAAAACAGATTAAAATAAAAAGCACTTTTCACTAGCCGTTTCAAACTTTGGAGCAAACAGCTCTACTGGTTGACTAACACACACATATCAGTAGAATAAAGTGTTAGGTTACACCAAGATTCAAGCTCGCTCCAGTAAGGGCCTCTGAAGTTGACAAAGATGGAAAAGGTGCTTGAAATTCAGAGGATTTCCAAAACCTTAAAGCTTTCAATAATTCATCTTGTATCTGTGAAAAGGAAAGGGAGAAAGTAGAGGTAGACGGGTAGAAGCAGTCCGGGGTCCATATCAGAGACCTGTGAGGCTGTTACCTCCACTCCGTTAAGCAGAAACAGAGACGGCAATAAATAGCCCTCTTTATTTGTTCCACTAGATTGTTCTAGCATTCAAGCTCAACTTAATCGCTGGCCAACCAGTAAACATCTCTGAGGCTTTAATTACAGAGGTGTACTCGCACAAAGAAATAATAAAAGGATTACACCACACATGGAAATATAATCTTTAAATTGAAAACGGTTCACATTGTTTAAACTGACTTGAAGCAGTACGACTATACGTTTTTTCAATTTTTAATAGACACATACCTTGAAATCTTAAGCGACCTACACAAAACCAAATAACGGAGAAAAAAATATCAAGCAACAAACATTGTAAATAATACATTTATAAAATAGATTTGAGAACATGCCCCAATCTTGTCCTGAGCACCCAGTTTAACCTTTCAGTTAAAATCCACCATCATAACACAGTTAACACTTGCCTGAATATGTCCGAGTGGTTTTATTGCACTGTAAAACGTGTTCATTATTGTAACAATATCTTTGCGTCAATTAACTTGATTTAATGTAACAATTTCATGTATTTTAGTCATCTATACTGATTTAAATCCTAATTCGTTCTGCATCAATTATTAATTTTCATGAAAAAAAAGTGCAAATGAACTCATTACTGCAGGATGCCACTTAACTTTAACCTAAATATGTATGAATTTATTATTTAAAACAAAAGCAATTAGGTATTTATTTGTTGGTTGAAATGCAATGCATGTTTATTCATTTACCCAGAGGCTAAAAACATATAATGGTTTTCTAATATTAGTTTGGAAGACAAAACGTATAATACAAAATTCACAGAAATTATACTAATTTAAGATGATATTGAACTAGTTGTCTAAAGCCACTGCTAGAGCTGCCAGAAAAATGCATAAGAGTCAGAAATTATGCTTGGAGTTTACTTATAGTATGCATACTAATTTATCACCGATTAAAAAAAAATCTGGTGAGCCCCGCTTGGCCTGACCCCAAAAAGCATTGGCGACGAGTCCATTGGACTGTGCCTTTGAAATGCACCAAAATATTGTCAACACGGCCACGATCGATAAGCATCACTCCACGCCACTCTCTGCAACCTTTTTGAAGTCGCTATTAATCTGAGGCGAGAATCAAAGCTCCTAGTCGCTTCTTATCTCATCCGCGTGCCCTTCTAGAATATTCATAAATGATTTTTGAAGCCTTTTGTAATTCATTGTAGTGAGACAAAAAAAAAAAAAGAGCGGACTCATCCTGGCCTTTAAGTGCAATAATTCCATTTCTTCTTTGCTATGTGCCCTGTCGATAGCATTCATAATTGATAGCTCTCCGGAGCGCCTCAGGACACATTAAGTTTTATTCCTCTCATTCGTCAATATATCTGACCAGGTAGATTTCATTATTGACGGCCACCGGCCACATTGTGTTGTATAATTAAGTTCAACTTCAAAACTTCAAACTCTTTTTCCGTTCTCCCCGCGCGCGGTTCAACAGGAAGCGTTTGAAATGACCGCTTGGCGCTCTTAATTTAAACTGCTGTTTCATTCCTCTCGGTGGGTGTCTATTTTATTGTTAAAGGTCACCCTCATTTGTCCGAGCCAACAAAGGCAGCCCTTAAAGTTGCGGGTGCTTTTTGACAGACAGTGGTCCTCTGTAAGTGATGGCCTTAAGGACAGGCATGGCACTGAGACACACTCTCTCCACAGCGAGGGAAATAACAGATAACAAATCACACAAACCCACACTTCTCTTCCTGGCATGATTGACGACTTCACAGAGGGCACAACTTTTCAATGTCCTCAGATTAAAAACCCCTCAAACAAATGAGGGCTAAAAATACTAGCTCAAGGCACTGGGAGGGAGAGCCACCGCTCGCAAGTATCTTTAAAAGAGAGAGAGAGAGAGAGAGGGGTGATATGCGACATAAAGAAAGAATATATGTTAGCAAGAAACTTGGAGAGAAATATGACTCTTCATCCCGATCACTCAGTCATTCAGATTAGAAATCTCAAAGATAATACTGTACGTGCACCCCAAATCTGATATAACATTTATTGAAGCCGTTTTGCTGCTTTTCGAAAGCATTGCTAAACTGACCTCACGGTTTAAGATTCACATGAGGGGGGGAAATGATCTATAGCTGGTTATTAAAAAAGTTTGATTTTACTGGTATCACACGACCTTAGCGTATATGACCTCTATTTTCACAAATGGCACAGGTCTCTTTTTTAATAGAGTCATGCTGAGCTATATATCCCTCAGTTGCTCTCATAAAGCAAAGCAACCGACTGACTAATACCTTCGCATTTGTGGCGTACTTGGTTTTGTTTTTCCTCTCGCTTTCAAATGAATGATACCGCACATGCTTAAAGACACATACAAACTCAAAACGGCCCGATGCTTCATTTCCGACCCCGATTCATCGGCACAAAAGCAAAGTGACAAGGGAAGCATCTTTTAAAAAATTCGAATGACAAGCTGTCAGAAGGCAGTAATTCTAGACCACAAGGTTTTTTAGCGCATTGAAAATGCTTACAAATAATCGCTAATGACTAGGAGGAGGAAATATACAGGCGCAGGAAACAGGTTGCCCTGTTAATGGTTAAATTTTGCACAGTTCAAAAACAAACAGGGCAAATGTCATTCAAGCAGAAAATTGTATATATCACTGAATATGACAATTTCATTTGAGAGCATCAGAGTCCAGTAATCGAAAATGACAGAGGCAAACAAAGCATCAATCATGGCTGACCTTTTGGAGCTTTATTATCCTACTGGATGTTCAAGGAAATCTAAAGGCCTCCGTTACGCAAAGCCAGCACAAAACCAGTCACATCAAAGGCTGAATTCACTCTGAAAAAAACATGAAAAAGATTGGTTAATCAAATACAAAAATACATGTTCTTTAATCAAAGAGAGCTTTTTGTCAAGTAGCATATGCTTTTAGATGTGGGGTCTAAACATGAGCCCACAAGTGAAATTTAGGGATGGACAATGTATTGGTTATCATTCAATATCTTGGGTTGGCTGATATTTAATATTTAACTAGCTAGGTATAGATAATCAAAGAAGTGATTGTCTACAATTGATATTAAACTGGCAACTTTGATGGACTTTTGCGGAATTCCTACGTAAATCAAATGCATCTACATGTTTGCGATTGTTTTAAAATGTGATTATTTTTACTTCTATGTGTATGGAATACTGTGCTAATGTTTCCGTTTTGGACCTCTGTTCAGTGAAAATAATAATAAATATATATATATATATATATATACTGTATATAAATGCGATTATTTGTTGTTTGTTAAGTGATTGTAATCTCAATGTGCTTATTTCCCTGGTAAAATAAAGGTAAAATAAAAATAAATAAAAACTTTCATGAAATGAACATATATAGATATACTGTGTATATGTGAAATAGTATTACAATTTAAAACATTGGTTTTGGATTAAAAAAAAATATTTCTGAAGGATCATGTGACACTAAAGACTGGAGTAATGATGTTGAAAATTCAGCTTTGCCTAACAGAAATAAATTTTATTTTAAAGTATATTCAAATAGAAAACCATTATTTTAAATGACAATAATATTTCAAAATATTACAGTTTTTTCTGTATTTTTGATCAATAAAATGCAGGCTTGATGAGCATAAGAGACTTCTCTTAAAAAGCGTTATATAGGCCGACCCAAGAGAAAGTGTCTAGCGTTTACATTCACACAGAGAACCACCGCACACACATTCACATATTAGTGGCAAATACACAGATAGTTCTGTTTATTGTCTGGTGTCAAACTCCAAGCAAAAAGCGTGTAGGGTTCAGAGAAAGTTGACTTTCCAAACGTGGGCTCATACTAGCGCGACCCATATTTCTCTTTCATGAGCAAGCGGTTTACTGCCGTCTCTTTTTCTGCGCTTTGATTAAATGCCCAGTGCGGCGGTTATGGACGGTCTACAGGCAGCCCATCTGGACTTGTGTTTAATTTCATGTCAGGGTAGAACAGGAAGCACCTGTCTGAACGAAACCATTTCGGGGGAGCAAGAGAAAAAAAAACACATTCATCCATCTGTGGTGGAAACGTATGTCAGAGTTGTCACATTTAAAAGAATATCAACAAACACAGAAAATCTAAATTGCTTTGGAAAAGCCAGTCTTCAAAAATTAACACACATTTCGTTTAACCTAATGTTATCGCATCTGTCCGATTTGCGGCTGAATGAAATCCATTCTCAGGGCCCCAGAGTCTGAAATCACAGTGAAATAAAACTTCCAGATGTTGGTTACTCTACAATACCAAATTAAAGGATCTAATTCTGACTCCATCAGTCGCCTGTAGGATATCTCTAACAACCAGCTGTGTGTTTCAGAAACATGGTCTAACAACCATCAAGCTGTTAAGCACATGTTGCTGTCCATTCTGCTCATTATTTATGGTAGGAAAATCTCTACCTTTATGTAATTAACAGTGAGTAATCTTGCAAAGCTGATCATTGATGAGCTGCAATCGCTATTAGGAATACACAACACTTTTGCAAACTACATGACCAAAAATAAATGGACACCCACTTATAATGATCAGGTCCGGCTACATCCATTACTAACAGGCAAATAAATTATGCATGCAGGTGTGCATGTTTATGCTATGCATTAGAATATGGGCTGCACTTTTTTCTTAAGGAAGAGAATGCACAAATAAATGCTTATAACACTTTACAATGAGGTTCAATTAGCTATGTTTAATGCATTAAGTATCATAAAATAACAATGGACAACCATTTTGCTTTTCAGCATTTATGAACGTTAATTAAATATAAACAGTGTTCATGGTTAAGTCATGTCAATTTGTAGATCTTGAAATGCTAAAAATGTATTAGTGTACACTATTGTTTAAAATATTTGGGGTCAGTCATTTTTCCCCCAGAGAAATCAATAGCCTAGTTATTAATAATACTTTAAATAATAGCCAGGATACTCTGAACTGATAAAAGGTGACATTGAAGACTTTTACATTATTACAAAATATTTCTATTTAGAATAAATGCTGTTCTTTTGGACTTTCTATTCCTCAAAGAATCCTGAAAACACGTATAATGGTTTCCACAAAAAGTTTTTGTCCAACTCCATTGACTCGACTTGGACAAAAACTATGATAAAACCTGATGGAAAGCGATTTTTGTGTGAGCATATCAGTGAACACCCCAGACCAGTGAGTTTAAATAGAAATTGATGATTTTAATTGTAAAAATATTTTATGATAATACTGTTTTTACAGTATTTTTAATCAAATAAAAGCAGCTTTGAAGGGCATCAGAAACATCTTAGCAACCCCAACCATTTGAATGGTAGAATATTTATAAATTAGCAACAATAATGGTGTAAATGTACTGTTCATTGTTAGTTTATGATACTTAATGTGAACCTTACTGTAAAGTATAAAGGTTTACTTTTGTTGACCTGTATGTATCCCGAGCGTCAACTGCAAGTTGACCATTCCAACAGCCTAGAAGAGCAGAAACTGTGAGCAGAGCCAGCTCACAACTAATGTCCATATAATGAAATGTTAAATATCCACATATGAACATGATGTTTGGGTTTATAGCTTTATAACGTTAACGTTTATAGCTTCTGTTTCTGCTTCACGTAAAAGCTGCTTTCGTGAACTGTCATAACTGGACAGCTAAAGTCCAGAAGGCGGAGGCCTCGCCTGACCTCTCTCTCTTTGCATGTGGATCCTTTGTTACGAAGCTCCACTTGCCAGGCCTCGTTAGTTTCACTTCTCAGATAGACCGAAGCCCACTGGCCTTGTCCGGGCATGCTGTGATGCTTTCCGCTCCGATTTATTCATTTGTTTATTTTTCTGTTACTGCATTAAACTTCCTGTCAGTTATCTGGACGGACATGTGTCCGAGACACCTGGTCCTGCAATTGGAAGTGCATTTATTCAGCTTCTGAAACGACATCTCAAGTTAAGCATCTAATAAAACGCAAACAGGTATAAACACCCCCAGGCTTGGACAAAGACTTCAACGAACCTGAAGAATTAAACGAAAATATCATAAATCGAAAGGATTTTAGCATGAGACAAATGGGAAACTTTTAAATATTACATGTCAAATATTACATGACCCGGTATCAATTTTAAGCTCATATGTCACTAAAATTGCCGTATTAATTTAATTCCGTCACTAAAAAGACATTAATCAAAAGTAGCTACAGTATTAACAAACGATATGCTCTATAATGTTGCCATTCATGTTTTTTGTTGCAGCTGGGAAATCAAACCACTTCTAGCATTAACAAGGTTAAAGAGTGGCTTCTGTTTTGTGTTTACACAGGGAATAATAATTTAGACCCAAATCCTGAGTTTAAATGTGATTGTCAGAACCAAAACATTGCAATGTGTCCTGCAAATACTAAACTACTTCTGAACTGGCAAAAATGAATCAAGAGTTTTAAATTCGCTTGTCAAGTACATTCAACTGAGGTAGGGCTATATAAACAAATCAGAGAGGAATAGTTTCAGAAAAGGCAAATAGGGAGCAATTATTTTGTATCCTATTAACCAATGCTGAATCTGCTTTTTTAAACCTAAACTGAAATTGTTTGTGTGAAAGAGCAATAAACTAGACGATTCTGGCTTGCCCTGCCTTGTCGATCCTCATAGAATGTGCTTCTGGAACTCCATCATGACTAATAATAACTGAGGGACAGAGATTAAAATATCACACACACGTACACACATACACACACACACACTCCCTTTCATCTCATCCAACTCATCACCTCGTTGATCAATAAATTAAAGACTCCGTTTTTAATAGAGTGCTTATCTGAATTTCAGCATGCTGAGCCTGCACTTCCAGTGTCCATTACACCACCAATGTGCCACCAGGGGAATCATGGAAGATAGGATTAACAAAACAAATCATAAAAATAAAAAAACACTTTTAGTAGGACAATAGCCACCAGCAGTGTGTCAAAAACGATTTTAGTGCACGGAGTGGTTAATTTCAACTTTTCTTTGATTTGATTTTCTTTAAAGTAGAATTATGTAATTTGTTGGTTAAAATATGTTTTTGTTTTGCAGCATAATATATGAAGAAAACTATAATTAAGCCATTTGTAGGTTGACACTTTTAAGCCTGGAACACAACATACCAAGCCAACCTCAAAGAACTAGCGTAGATGAAAGCTGACTGTGTTGTCCAGCATGTTCTCATCCCAAGACGTCATTTAACTGACCATACGTCAACATCCGACGTTTAAACGTCAGTTAGATGACGCTATCTAATCCTAACCCTACCCCAGACCTAAACCTAACCGCGTCATCTAACTGACGCTAAAGGTAAAGTGTCAGTTGAATGACGCCCTAGGATCGTCATCTAACTGACATTAAAGGGTACCCTAAAACGTTGGATGTTGACGTATAGTCAAAAACGTCAGTTAGATGACGTCTTAGGATGAGAATGTGTTGTGTTGTCAACTAAAGCTTCGCTTGAACACACCAAAAGGACTAAAGGCTACTGTCAACTAGCACGTAAGTAATTATCTGTCTATATCAGCATGTATGAATAGTCTATTTACGTCATTCGAAAAGAGAAACTGAAACTAGTACTGCAGATATACAGACCGTAAACAAAGCAGCGCTTGCTTAACATTCAGAATATCAATCACGCTGATCAATTTCTTCATTCCAGTCAACTCATGTTATTATAAAAAAATATCAGTGCATTTAAATGCTCAGGTATGATGAAAAAATTATGAAAGCTTATCTGTAGAGTCTTGAATTCTTTGCTCGCTTTCGTCACTTTGGCTTTTATTCTCCTGCACAGACTCATTCGCTAAGCTGAACAGCCAATCCGAGTTCTCTCTTTTACCGATGGCCCAACACCGATTCAACATACTGAATCGGCCCCAAAAAAACACGACGGCGTCCGACTAGAGTTAACAGTGTGGTACATAGTGAAAAACTTAGCCGACCGACGCTTAAAAATGGCCCAATGGCTAACCGTTGGCTTGGTGTTTCCTGGCCTTTAAACATTGCTATTTTCTACAAAGTAACTAGCCCAACATAGCAACAGATCAACCAATGGCATGCTTTTGGGGGTGGGGCCATCTGTTTGACAGGCCAATGACACATTTTCAGGAAACAAATTTTTTTTAAACAATTTGTCTGGAATTATTTTAGTAAGTTTGGCAATGCCAGGAAAAACAATGGTCGGGCCTCATCATGTGACCTCAAATAAACGTTGCAAATTCGCGTCGCGTCTGATGTGAATAGTTTTGAAGCGAACTAATCGCATGCGAACTATTCGCTTTTTCGTTTCGTTTTTTCGTTGCACGTTCAGTGTGAAAGGGCCTTAAGGTCAATTTAAAAGGGAACTAATAAACCAGCAGATTAGATTGGGGGACTTTGAATTGTGGGATTGATTGCACTCTTCTCCATGTTATATTGACAGATTTACTTCAGATCTACATTACCACAGTATGATATAACAGAAGAAATAACTCAATGGTCTGATGAAGCATGGCACAGATAGGGCTGCAACACGAACGTCAAGGTCAGCCTTCAGAAAACAGCTAGATGCCGCCACACTTTTGTCTATTTAGATAAAATAGCCGCATTCATTGTGTCTCAGATAAAGCTTAAATATAGAAAGGAGAAGACAGAGAATAAATGAAAAAAGAAACATTGGCATATCCTCAAGATTTTTTGCGGAACATTTTATCTGTCCGTGACGAATTCTAGTGCTCACTCACCACTTTTGATATTTTCTCTTTGCCTTATCTTGCGTCTACCCGCCGCACGGCTCGCCACTTTGGAATAATGTGCCACATCTGTAATGACATTGCCTTTGTGTGGCAGATTACGCCTGTATTTTTTGTCAAATTGAAATATGAACACTAGCGTGTCTTGGTAGATTCTCAGTATATAATGTCGAAATAAAGCCAGTGCCAAAGCCATCACTGAGGAGACCGCTGAAGCTGCCAGAGAGATGTACATGGGCTAGAAATACACCTTTAACATGATCTCTCCTTGCCTTTGATCTGACAGAGTTAAAGTCTCTGCCATGCAAAATGAAGAAATACAGAAAGAAATCCAGATGAAAGTAAACTTAAAGGTGAAGGGTGTCAAATCTGCACTACTAGCATCACCAAATGGAATTGCAAAAATGATGATTGTTTTAAACAGGTTTCCACGAACACTCTCCATGCCTGCCATTGGTCGGTCAAAACTCACTAAAAAAATAAATTAAATAAATATAAATATACAATTAAAAAAATTGGGGGAAACTTAGAGACAACCTTTGAATATTAAACGGACTAATATTTTCCATACATCAGCTTTAAACTTTTTTAGAGTACAGTACATTAAGCAGTTTAGCTGCTTGCTTTTGCGTAATGTATTGAATCTTTACTTCATTATGAATACATATTGCTTTTTTCTTCTTCTGATGAAGAACTATCGAATTACAATTAAGTGACTTCAATCTGCTTTTGTCTTTTCATGCTGACAGAGACTAATTACCCCTGCTTTGTTCAATTTATGAAGTACAATAATCAATGCATAATTGTGGATTATACTGTCTGCATAATAAACACATCACTTCAATTTCTGTAAGCGAGCCACAGTCTTAAAATGAAAAAATGGCTTTGAAGATGCACGTAATACAGTATATCACAATACACAAAAGTGCATAAACAAAAGAACACCTAAATAATAAATATGCTAGCCTCTATATCTGTAAGTCATTGCAGATATTTAACATTTCTTGAAAAGTACATATTTAAATATTTACAGCTGGGATTTTATAAAAGGCCCTGGAGGAACAACTAACTCGAAAAATCGTAATCGACCAAAAGTTAATGTTAATACATTAAAACAAAAATTCAATGTTTTAATGTTTCAGTGAACAGAATAATGTCAATGCCTACAGGTAAAGTGATGAGAGCCGGCATTGAAAGGAGCCACATTTAACATGCCTCGCAGATCCTTGTTGAATAATGCAATGATACCGCAGTTTCATTCTGAGAGGCTATATTTAAAATACACACAAAGGATCATGTTGATAGAACTAAGTCAAAGATTGTTAAGTGAAGCAGAGGCGGGTTAAGGACAGAACGACATGTCCGCTCCACTTTCCAAACAATCAGGCCTAGAGCAGACAAATTTAGCAGTCCCGATCACCTCCCCGGTGATGTGATGAGATGTGATACAAGGGCCAAACAGCTTTCTAGCTGTTTAAATGTAAAAATATACACTACTGCAACTAAGAATTACTTATATTTTTTGTAAATTCGTTTGCAGCGGTTTGTTATTGTTTGACCACAGCAAGGATCTGAAAAAATAAATGAAAAGATTCCACTTTAAAAAAGCATCTCATTCAGTGCTTATATTGACTTAAAGGGATACTCCACTTTTTTTGGAAATAGGCTTATTTTACAACTCCCCCAGAGTTAAACAGTTGAGTTTTACCGTTTTCGAATCCATTCAGACGATTTTCTTATATTTAGAAGAATATCAGTAACAAGTCAGTTTATGGTCTCAATGACTTCCAAAGTAGGAAAAAAATAATACTAAGGAAGTCAATGTGACCAGAAACTGTCTGGTTACTGATATTCTTCTAAATATCAGAAAATCGGCTGAATGGATTCAAAAATGGTTTCTTTAACAGTATTCAAGCAAAAACCTTTTATTGTGTTCTCACCATGTTCTACTGACTTATTCCCCAGTTCAAAACACGTCAGTGTGTAAATTGTCTTACAGTTTTTAAATCACGATATGGAGAAATGACAGTTCCAACATCCCGTCTGAAACGTGAGAGTGGTACAAAATAAAAATAAATGACCCCTGTGAAACATCCTGCTCAACCCATGCATGCCAGCTTGTTCTTCTTGACTGTCATTATTAAACTCGGCTCAAACTGACACCACAGTTAAAATAGCTTACAGTGCCTGTATACAGTGCCTGTTTTATGGGATGGGGCATCACATTTCTCACATGCTCTAAGCAGTAGACCAATCACAATAGACTTGGGCTCTGCTGACCAATCAGAGCATACTGTTCTTTTCTGAAAGGGAGTGTTCAGATAGAGGGTCAAAACAGGTGCTGCAACAATGTAAATTATAAGAAAAGATTTGTTTTTATGTAAAAAAAAATTCTAGTAGACCCCCTAAACAAAAGTTTGAACCTGTAGACTTTCATTAAATTGAACTTAAAATGTGTATAAAATTGATGTGAGAGAAAATCAGTCAAACAGCTTCCTTCATCGCCATAAAAATATCACTCCTGTCTCTCTGCAGTTTCTGTGAAGAAGCCTGTCAAAGATTCTACAAACTTTGGATAGTAGCCTATCAGTGCTTGAATTACAATTATACTGTATTTTTCAGCCCCTAACCAGTGCACACACACAAAAACTCAACAAATTAAGTAACAATAATTTAATTAAAGAAAAATCAAATAAAGCACCATAAAAGTGGGCCATATGGGGATTCATGCACTATATTGCAAGTCCTCTGAAGGCATATAGTTTTATGTGAGGAACGGTGAAGTTTAAGCGATGCAATTTAATTACAGTGGAATGTGACATCAATGACGTCAAACCTGTTGTAGGACTTCTTATTATGAGAATTAATGAATGAGCAGTGACGGAGGGGATGAATTGAATGGAAGTAAGTAAAATAAAAAAAATGACAATCAGGAGTGGAACAACTGGCAGTTTCTACATCTTTAAAAAAAGATCTACTGTTTTAAA
This sequence comes from Pimephales promelas, assembly GCF_988280905.1. Classification (NCBI taxonomy): domain Eukaryota; kingdom Metazoa; phylum Chordata; class Actinopteri; order Cypriniformes; family Leuciscidae; genus Pimephales; species Pimephales promelas. The sequence goes on from NC_142790.1 coordinate 20,731,769, forward strand.
TCAGTACACAACATTTACAACAACTGCCCAGTTTCAGTTAAACCAATCCCGATTTATAATGTGCCAAATGATTTCAAAGTGAAAATCTGCCGTCACCTCAGACCTCACAGAGGAGCACGTCAGTAACTCGTTACGAGATACGGCATGTGTTTCCGAACTCAACTAAGCTTTCGACTGATAGCTCGCCGTATGGCAGCAGCGGGACACATGTGAGCGGTTTCACTTACGCTATAAACAGTCGAGCCTGCACAAATCAAAAACAGGGGGGGGTTCTTCTTCCTCACTTTTTTCAAATGTATTCTTGCTATACTCAATTCATTTTCCCTGTTAAAATCCCCTCCTCGTTTTAATCCTACAGTAAAATGACTAGAATCCCATTACTTGTCTGACATAGTTGAGAGCCCTCATCATAAATATTGCATGCTGCTGGTTTTAAAATCATATAACTATATTCCTACTGCCCTCCAAAAGCCATTTTGTAATAAGAGAACAGAACAAGTGTTGTGGTAGTTGCTGTGATACAGTCTGATATCTTTTCACACATTTCATTTGGTTTCTATGCCCAAGCAAGGGATTTTAAATCTTATAAACTTCATTTCAGTGAGAAAAAGTCGCCTCAGTTAATCCAGTAAATGCATGTGTTCAATCATGACTTAAAGTAACAGTTAAACTTTCTTGACTAAAGCAATCAAATGTCTTGAGAAGACTTCATGAAACCATTCTTATGAAACTTTCAAAGAGCTTTTGCATAATTTGTAAGTCTTGAAAGCTACTAAAATCCCCATTCATTCCAATAGGGTTTTGAATGACACGAGGTGGTGGGTAAATGACAGAATTTTCATTTTTGAGTGAACTGTCCCTTTAAATGACAGATTACAGATTTTACTGTAATAGAGTATCAGCAACCTGCATACAAGTCACAAAAGTATTAGATGACTAAGGGGTTGTTCATACAAGACACATTCTTGTGTTTAAAAACAGCGAAACACATTTTTAAAAGTCAAAGCGTTTTAACTTGACACTATGGCGCAAACAAAAAGCTAAAAGAAATGTTAAATGTGTGTTTACACAACAACAAAACACACAGAGCCCCAATGCATCTTAGAAGCCTACAAAAAGACCACAATGTAATTAACTGTTGCAACCAGTACATGTGGTCAAGTTAAACATTTGTTTTCTAATCACTGAAAGAAAACGTCCTTTCAGAATAAAAAAAAAATGTTTGGGCGGAGCAGCTTTCTCAAGCAAACATGCTGTTCTCTTGTCAACTCATGATGGATAGCAGAGATGCGAATCCTGATCATTTACATCTCTTTGTCGCTGTTTTAACTGTTGCTGATGTCATGGCTGATTCAGAGGAAGAGTGTCCAGACGCTGCAGCCTGAGAAAGAGAGAGAGAAAGCGAGAGAGAGAGAGAGAGAGAGAGAGAGAGAGAGAGAGAGAGGGTGGGAGAGTGTGAAAAGATCCCTGGGCGTCTGATAAAAGAAAAAGCCCTTACTCAATCCATCTTCGGCTTTCTCCTTTTTTGTTTCTTTCATTCTATTCAATTACACCTCTAATATGCGTCCGTGCCGCACAATTAAAGTCTCATATCAAAGACGAACCCCAACGCCAGATACAGCAACAGATCCAAACAAAACAAATGGAGTTTCTGAGAACGCGAAACATCATCAACCAGTGTACATGCTATTGCAAGGCCTCGGGTGAAACATGTTAGATGGGCCACTCCAATTTTCCATCAATCAAATTACTCTTTATTGTTCGCCCCATGCGACCTCAGGCAACACAAACCCAGAGACTGTCAGTTATGAAACATTATATTTCTGCTGTCATATTGCACCCTAGACATGGCTATTACAAAGAGACGTCATACCGCCGCTGACTTTAATATTCTTTCATTTGGACAGAGGTTAGCGCTGCTGCTTCAGTGCGACAGCATCTATTTTAGGCTCATAATGGCATTATGTTACACTAATTGTATTAAATGGCAGTAAGCTAGTTTATTATTTCCAATGCAATGTTTCTTCGGAATGAAATTTGTTACAGGAAATTGCATATAATAGTGTTTTAATGAGTCTGTTGTAAATGACCTCATCATTAATGCTTTGTTTTATCCTTTAAATTACTTTCATTTGCACATAAGACTGATTGAATCACAAAGGTGATCTCAAGAGCCAGAGACTGAAGACTGCATTTCATTAGCCGCATATATATGATCCGTTTTCAGATAATTGTGTTCAACCATCAACTGGTTTTAAAAAACAAATACTATGCTGATTCAGTAGGCCTCAAACCACAATAAAACAAAGACATTGTATCGCTTCATATTCACTTATGTTAGAACTAGGAAACTGGGACTTTTAAAACAAAATATGCTTCATGGAATCCATTTTACACTTCATAGTATACACTTTGCTCAACTGCTATAGCATGGCGCTAACAACGCCAAGGTCAAAGGTTTGATTTGCAAGGAACATATTATGAGGCACTTTGGATAAAAGGGTCTGCCAAATGAATAAATATAAACCATAAACTGTAGCACACATTTCTGTGCACCAAAAGAGCATGTATAGTAACATAATTTGGTCAGATGGGAATTTTACACATTTTGCTTCAGTTCCACAACTGAGAGTGTGCATAATGTGTCCTGCTAAAAACAAACAGCTCCAGTCAAATGTTTGGACACACCTACACATTTAATGGTTTTAATAAATACAGTGTAAAAATGTAATTAAGAATTGAAGTTGAAATATTTCGAATTGTGAATTTAGTTTTACTAATGAGCTATGTGCACACATAAGTTCCGCATTTGACGCAAAGATGCTCGTCAGTTTTCGGTTGGGGAGATTCAAGCGGAGGAGAACTGGGGATTATGGCAGAGTCTTCAAAATTTACTGTCCTCCCATTTTTGAAACGAAACTCTCATATGTTTAGATGTAATTTTAAGTATAGTTATGTTTATTTAATATAATTTCAAAAAGAAGCATAAACACAACCAGGGGGGTCTGTTTTGTCTGTTTTTGTGACTAACGTTTCTTTAGTATAACCATAGAATATAAAATTCAATATAAATTCTCGGTATTGTATTGGACTCTACGATCGGCAGAAGTTATCGAGCATCCTTAGACCTTCACCGGAAATACCGCCGTGCATAGAGCCCATTAGGAAAATGGGATTCTAATGGGGAAAATGAATGAATTTTCCCCATTAGATGAATAAATGGTAGTATGGGAACAATGCAGAGGCCCAAAAAAACATAAAAAAAACATAAGCCTCTATATATAATAACATATAAAAGTACTTATAATTCACTTTATAATACATTGTATATGGTCTCATGAATAATTGTAACCACAATTATGATACATTATAATACTAATCTATTAATTGTTGCACAAAAACACAACAAACATGGAGTCTTCAAATGTTATAATGCGTTTTACAACTTTTTATGAAAAAATAAAAAGTCTATATAAAAAATCTAATAAGTAAGTTCTTAAAATTAGCCAGCTTCCAACTCTCAACCAACAGCACAACAGTATAAAATAAGTTCCCATGGGTCAGATGATGGCCAGATCATTGCTTGATCCAACTTATTCATAGAAAAATTATTTAAAAAAAATCTATTTATGTAAATAAATATGTAGGTGCAATGTATATTTGTCTAATCAACTTAATTTTTAATAATTCAAGCATCAACTTAGTTTTTTAAGAGCATGAGAAATAAATTCAGTCTAGTGTGTACAAATGTTTGACTAGCAATGCATCTAAAGCAAGTCAAGAACCAGAAAAAGCCTTCAATATTCAAATGAATAAGAAAACATTCGACAAAAAGTCATTTTCAGCTTGTTTGAACTTCTAGTAGAAAGAACAAAGTCCACAACGTATCCAAAAATGTCCATTCACACAGTCACAGTAACCATCCATCCAAGGCCCGTGAGAGGAAAAGCGTGAATGAAGCAGTGGGTTCCCCACAGGACTGTCAGTGCCACACTCAGCACAGCCATCCAATCTGTGCCAGCGAGCTGCGTCTCCACGTGGGCAAGGCAGGGAGACGTAAGCATGCCACACCTCCTGGAATGTTCCCACGAGGAGGTGGTGGTGGAGGGGGGGAGCTGTCAAGGGCTTGTCATAATGTTCCTCTACAAGATCCTCCAAGATCTTTCAGTGCAGGTGTTCCCCTACATCACATCCTCTTGTACTTCTCCCCTCCTCCCACAGCCCTGCCAGCACGCGCCCTTCGCTGCGCCACCTGCCATTATGCATAGACATGTAAATTTGCTTGTTTAGCATGCCCCCTTCATTCCAGCGCCACACAGCGTATGCATATATGCAAAACAGAGGCACACGCCGGGCTGGAAAGGCTGGAGAATCCACAAACACACAGACCACAGCCGGTGGAGGACTGCACGGAGGTTCCAGAACCGCTTCTGTGGAAGAAACAAGGAGTAACATGGCAACATCCAGCATTGATTCATCCGCACCGGCCAATTAATTGTCCTTGGCTGCCTCAAGAGTGCTTTTCTTATCTATTTTTTTTTTTTAATGCAGAATTGCATATTCAAAATGGGTGGCACAGGAGTAATCGGTGGCGGAATAAAGACTAGCAGAACTTTGCTCATTTCGTCCGCTTTCCGCACCGATTTTCTGGGAGGAAAAAAAAAAAAAACAAGGCTTCATTAAAATTGCCAGTTGTCATCATGCATATGACATGTTCTGCATGATGAATATCATTAGCGGCTAACATTTTCCCTCTCGTTTTTTTTCCGCCGCGGCTCCGTGTGCCAGTGACGATAATTATCAATCAGAAAGGACGCCATCAGTATCCACGGATCATTGTAATGAGCTTGACACACGCATATTTGATCACGTTTTTCCCCACGTCCAAAGAGAGAGAGAGAGCGAGAGAGAGGAAACACAGAAGAATCCTTTGAAGATCCCTTGTGTGATCTTTTGTATTGAGTTATGAAGACACTCCAATGCTTCTCTCATTTTCAAGTGTATTTTCCCTCATGTAAGAAAAAAAAAAACCTGCTTTGCACGCATAATAGCCTTTAATTCTTCCCGACATGGCTGGCTTTCTGATCCATAAAAATGAGCTGCGTGCAATTTGCATAGCCACATTCAAATGAGCTCCATTGTGCGGGGAAGTGTAATTAGCCCGGCTCTGCGCGGATGGGTTAAGGTCTCGTTCGCCAGCCTTCCTCGTTTAAAAAAAAAAAAGCGTCATTGTCTTCACGCAAACTAGCATTAATTCCGACAGGAGTGAAGAGAGTCTGATCCTGATGAGCCGTTAGTTTATTCCGCTGTGCTGTTTGTTGGCTAATTTACACCAAGCCCCTGCTGCTCTTCCCTTAAGCTATCCTCTTTGTCTTGCCTTGAAATTTACAAAATCTTACAAGAAATCAATACTTAATTGATTATTCACTTTTCCGCAGCTTCAAACGGCTCGTGCGCATTAGATCCCACAGCATTCCCTCCTTCTCCCGGGCAAGCAAAAGGCAGACAGGCAGCAGGATGGAAGCAGGGAGAAAGCTGGCTAGGTGGCAGAGCTCTTGGAGGTAAGAACAGACGGCTGTAGCGAGAAACCATGTGAGGAGCTTAGTGGCCAAGTGTGTACACTGGCAGCGTCCCGACGGGAAAACACCGGTCTTCACGGACAGGAAAAAGTTCCCATGTGTGCAGGGATCCACCGCTCACACTGAACTCATCAATGGAGGAGGACTAGAGGACATGGCTACAAAAAAAAAACAAAAAAAAAACAGCAAGTGGCATTAACAAAGGGACTTTTTTTCAGACAAGGTGCTAAATTTTGTCATGGTCTTTATGCGTGTGGCACCAACGTGGACCGGGCAACCTGCCACCTGGCCCTCGGAGAGCCCTTATCGTGGCGGGGGCAGGGACACGTGCCACCCGCCTCTGACAAGCAAATGAGGATGGGAGGAACGTAACATTATGAGCAAATTGGCAGGATGGGAAAGCGCATGTGAAGGAGGCAGATGGCAGATTTGGCGCTGTGCCAGCCCTGCTGCTGCGAACACGCTGAATAACTGCACACCGCAGATTCTGCCACTTGTTGCTCCGCCGGGCCCCCTGCCATCCCCGACGAGCGGATTGCTCACGTGTGCTCTATACGCAACGAACAGAACTTCCGCAAACGGGAGCTCGTGTGTGCGGGGAGGGACCAAAACTGAGCCTAATGGGAGGCTGGCATTCATGACTGTGGATATGCACTGCATGCTAATAATGTGCTGAGTAGACAGACACGCGTCCACCCGCCTGCCCGCGTGCCACGGAAATTATGTCTTCCGGAAAGCCACCACCATGAGAAAAACCCGCCAAGGAGGACAAAGCCCATCCCAGAGTAAACCAAGCTGGTTTTGGAGGAAGCAAGCTGTTGGAGGAGTTGAGCCAGAGCAGATTGGTCTGATGGTCTGGATAAAGGGAGACATTATGGGATGCCCAGGGGGCTTTGCAAATCAAACGCAATGTTTGAAATAGAACAATTTTGAGGTACATTACAGGGATGTGCAATTTGAATTGCCAATGAGGTGATGCATATCTGCATGTTAATTAGAAGGGTGCGAGCCTGCAGCCCCCAGTCTGTTACCGATGGGCTGAGTGAGGGCTCGTCTGCGGGAACCGGCGCTCGTTCCGAATAAATTACTGCCTTTTGTTCTCTCATTTTGTTTTCCGTTAAGATACAAACATCGAATATGCAGTGAAAAGGGGGTAGGTGAAATTAAAATTATTGATCGATCCGGCATCCGTTTGAGAATCTAATTAGACGAGACACGGACAAAAGCTGATATTGTAATAGATCGTCTCTGTGTTAGCAGTCAGATTGTGCCGGGACGGCAATTTATCTTCCTTAACGCAACCTGGATATTAAAAACTGTAATCAAGCGAAGGAAAGCTGCTGTACATATTTTTTTTTAATACAGATGATGAGAATTCTGCTGCTAAGAAAAAAGGTAGGTTTAATGGGAACAAGCACTTGTGATCATTTAAATTCTGCATGGTGACTGCACTTTATTTTATTTATTTTTTTGCTATTATGAAAAGTGTACTACTGGCCAAAAATGTAATAAATGCTTTTTCTTCCACTATTTAGAATCTGTGTGATTATTTTGTATCCCATACGGTCGTGCTCATAGAGATAAACGGTTGCCATGTGAACATAAATTGCTTATTTATGGTGGCGGAGAAAAAAAAAACGAGCAGAATGAGGGGTCATTATAATAAGTACCGATAATGAGAGAGCAGTCAGATGCAGATATAAAAACATCACATAACATGCAAATGTTGCTTACAACCTCTTCAGCAGCAGCTGATGTCCTCATTCAATGCATGCAACCAATTTATATATATGTCATGTGTGTGTCCCCCAGTTCAATGTCACTAACGCAGGAAACCAGCGAGGGGAATTCTGGCTAATGCATATGCGAAAGCAGCCGTCTGACTTGTCATTCAACTAGTGTGGCAGCATCGTGTCCTTGAATTATAGAAATAACTTCACCCTACGTTCCTTACTCATAAACGAAAACGTGCAGGTGATCGAGCTGCGTCCCCTGGATACCCTATTGAGAATAGACTTGGTCAATGGCTCAATTTGTCATGCTGATCTCGAAGGTATCAAGAGACAAGAGAAGTTACCGGTGCTCGTTTAAAAACAGGAATAGCGATAATTTCGCCTTAATTTCAATACGAGTGTTCTCATTACGTTTTCCGTTCCGTGCTCGTTTAGAGTGTAAGAAAACATCAAGGCCTTTCGTGGTGGTATCATCACGGTAATGGTCTTTCATTTCGCAAGGTCATTAGAGAAGATATTAATGCCGTCTCCTGTTTTTATATGCATAGCTAGGCAGCGGCTAGGTCAACATGTTGAACTCTCATCTCTCAACAAAAGGCTTTCTGCTCAACAGCCCCATCCACACACATCTTTTAAGTGCTCTTTTATGCATATGAAGCCTCTCTGCTGAGATTGACCACAATATTTATGAGCTCTAGATGAGGTGCATATTATTATTGTTGTTATCTGTTTCAGGGAAATAACATTAGCCGGGGCGCCGGCAATCATCAAATTGCCTGATTTATGCATCGGTAATGCCAAAGAACACCCTTTCACAGGACAGAAAGGTTGTAAAAATTTGTTTTAGCAGATTAATTAATCAGCGACGGTTGCCACACCTCCACGGAGTTTATTTTTTTGTTGTTTTGACGGGAAAATGCAAAAGGCAACCTTAAAAAAAAAAAAAAACTGAAGTGTTGACCTAAAGTGCAACCTGAAGAGAGCTGGTGAGGAGGAAAATAATGTGATCCACTAAAGGTATAAAGCACTGCTATGTGAGCTGTGTACTTGAGTATGTACCTGGAACGCTCGATAGGCATCCATTCCCTTGCTCGCTGACAGTGTACATGGTTTATTAGCTTGTCTTTTTTATTCCTGGTGGGTAAAAACACACAACAGAGGTACTGAGGAAAATACTGTGAAACCTTGCAGAGGAGACTTCATTGTTTAATTTAAGGTTCTTCAAAGCTTGAAGGGTAATTGTGTACGTTTTTACTAACTAAGCCATTCTTCTAGCTGGGGCTTTATTCTAGGGTCTTATGAAGTGAGTTCAACCCTTGAAAGACATTGAAAACTGGTAACATCATCGTAATTCATGCATGTTGTGTTTACTTACACATGTCTACGCTAGAAAGTCAATATCTGAAAGATCAAAGTATGGGGTTTAAGCTATCAACTTTTTCATTAAAACAGGGATTTTGCCACAGACATTGTACCTCACCTAAATCTGCAAAGTAAATATGAGGATTTAGAGCTCCAAAATGATGTGTCTGCAACACGGGTGCCACCAAAAGGTGACACAAAGCCAATATGCTTACACCAGGTATAGGAAGCCACAATTCTCCAGTGTTTCCATCTCATTTACATACGCTGTCCTCCCGATGACCTGCCTGAGAATGCATATATATGTCTGATGTGATCTCATTAGTATTCAGATGCAAAGTGTGGTTCTAGCATTTTCATACTTTGCATAGATGATATCAATAACATACAATATCAATGTGTTGACAGACATCTGAACATAAATCCTTTATATGTACAGGCATCAAGAACTCTGGAGACCTTTAATTGAACCATGAATACATTCTTTTTATTACAAAATGTTATTTTATTTTTCTTGAAATATCAAAAGAATTATGTTGCCACATATTTTTAATGCAGATTAATTTGACATTAGAAATAACAAAACAGAATGAAACCTTTATATGAATATTAATCAAACAATTGTAAAATATACAAATCAGTAAATCAAATCTTAAGATTTAACATCTTAAAAGCTCAAGTAAACATGTGAAATCCTCCAGTTTTCTAGGTTTTGTCTTTTAAAATCTAGAACAAGTTCAGCAATTTTCAACTTTTTTATTATACAAGATTCAACTCATTTAAGTCAATTTAATGTAATTTAAGTTAAAAATGCTTAAACATCAGAGTTGATTGGACTTAACCTTCAAATGGTCTTCGTTTCCTGTTTACACTTCTGGGTCTATACGATCACAACAATTAATTCAGTAATTGTACCAAAAATATAAATTTTTAATCATACAAATAATATATCATTTTTTTTGGTTTACTTCTCATCTATTCATTAATGCTGTGTTTTTGGAGATATAAAGTACTTATGTATCCATATACCACACAATTCCTCAACTACACCATTAGCTTAAGCATTAGCATATGAAATATTATTTTTTTAAGATACATTGCATTTATGCTCTAGTACTAGGCCTTCATTTCTGTGTAAAAAAAAAATCAGATTTATGCCGGATTTTATTTTATTTTATTTTTTTTGACACATGAAGAAAATATATTTAGGTTTTTTTTTTCACATTTCCCATTCATTTCAATGTGGGGTCATATTGACCCCGAAGACCAGAAGAGAAAACTTTTTTTTTTTTTTTTACATACCTTCAGAACAACTGAATCAAGCCCGGTGTGTGTGTATAGATAGAGAATGTATGAAAAGTCACAAAATCTTATTCCACTGAGATGAAGGGAACCTTTTATTTTTTATAAAGTAAAAGTCGATTGGGGTCGTATAGACCCCATGACCCGATTGAGGGCTACTGCAGCATGTGAGAGAGTGAGTGAGTGAGTGAGTGAGTGAGTGAGTGAGTGAGTGAGTGAGTGAGTGAGTGAATGGTGCTTGAATTAGGGAAAATAATCTGTGTATTTGTAACAGAATGATGAAGGATGTCTATTGCACAATCCTTATGAGCAGATGAGAGAATGCTCTACACACTATTACAAAATTATCCTTCAAAGTCATCCATTCAAAGATATCCCGCAGAGCAAAACAAACATCTCACGCTACCTCATATGGGCTTCGGTCCACTCTGGGCACATGAGACCTTCTGTAAACTGATAAATAAGCCCCCTCTGAGAGCAACTCCTCTATCACTGATGAGACCTTCAAGGCACAAACCTAGCGAGAATTCTCAATACATGACATTAAGGAGCTATTATGTGTACCCGAGAGTAAGATTACACAGTGTTTTTTTTTTTTTAATCCTGCTCTTTGGAGGAAAGAAACAAAAAACATATTTGAGAAGGCTTGAAAGGCCAGAGGAGGAAAGGTACACATTCTCATAATAACCAAGAGAAAACTAGTCCTACCTTGAGCATTCTGAACAGCCATTATGAGGGTAATTGATTGATTTGCTGAAATCTAAAGGGAAAATAATCGTGAGAGTGCTATTCAGAAATCGCATAAAACGAAAGAGCAACATTCATTACAGCTAATCTCTACACGTTTGCACAGTGCACTACGGGAAACGAGAAGTGTTTTCTGAGCACCATGCATCCATGGCATGAATCTTGTTGTCTAACTAATGCAGGTTAGTTAAAAAGCTCATAACAGAACCCAATTAAAATATGTATATTCCCTTTTAAATCAATCTGAGGTTGGATGGAGAGGCATGGAGTGAGATCTACTTTCTTTTGGCCTCAAGCTCTAACTGTACACTTACCAAAAGGAACCTACCATGGAACTACTATGACTTTATAGACTTACTTTTCTGTCTGATGTATTTATTTATTTATGCAATTTATTCATACAATGACTTCAACATACCTCTTCTATGATGAGTATTTTTTTTTTGATTTCTAAATTAAAAGTTTGTTAGAAATGTATGGGGTTTTTTTGTGTGTGTGTGTGTGTGGGGGGGGGGGGGGGGGGGGGGGGGTCGACAACAACTGTCCTGATATTAAATGAAGAAAAAAGCTAATTGAACTATTCTTGTGAGAAAAAAAAAATGCAATACTTGGCAAAGTTATCTTAGAAAAAAGATAGTTTTACAAAATGTCTTCAATAAAACCAAGGCCAAATCAAGGTCATGTGGATCCACTAATATTTGAACATAAAACAGGACATATCATCTCATACAGGAGACCCCTTTTTCAAGGTCAATAGGTCCCTCAAAATATAATAACATAATTTGATCTTTTTGTGACTAGGTAGGTTTAGAATATCATATGCATGACACAAAAACATTTTTTATATTTAACATATTTATATATTTATTTTATATATTAAATATATATATATATATATATATATATATATTCATCACATTAAAAGACATTACTTCATACTTTTTAAAAAGAAAATCACAAAGATTTGTAAACATCTATTCCAAATATATATAATGCTTATTTTAAAAATGTTTTTATGATTTTTAGAGTCATAAAATGTAAATCTTTCTTAAAATGGTGTAAAGTGTTTCAAAACTACAGGAAATCAAAACGAACAAATATCTGGAACAAAGTACATTTCTAATGTCTTTTAAACTTGATTTCAAACAGATGTTTACTTTTTCTTTATCATGGACATTTGCATAATCAACCCATGGAAGCACCATGACATTTTTGAAAACACCCAATTCTACATGTTTCAGTACCATGGTATATACCAGAGTACCATGCATCACTGTACAACAACAAACAACCGCGAACCACCAAAACGCAAAAAAGTCACATTAGTTCATTAAAAATAACATGAACACAAAAATGCCTTTCCATCTCCAAGAGTTCAAGCAAACAGTCACCACATTGTCCTCTGCATCACGAGCCGTAGCAAAAATTCCCACTGACGTGAACATGGATTATGACAACATGGCTGCAACAGTTCGGCACAGTTAGCCCCAGAGCACCAGTGTTATGACACAGCTGTCTCGCCCTGTTTCCGCCCGGCTGTACCATGTCGCCCAATCTGGCTCTTGTGTCCGGAGGACACCCTCATGAATTTAAACCAGCTTCCTGCCACTGCACAAGACAGCAGCTTGCAGCCTGAAATTATCATGCAAATGAAGCCTGTGAATTGTTATCGTGAACATGGTTATGGTAGAGTAACCATAAACCTTTATCGCCAATAGAGCTCTTTAATTAAAGATTCAGAAAATATGCAAGCATACTTCTTTGCACGCAGGTCACACTCATGGAGATTATTGTAAATATGGCCATTGTGAAAGAGTGCACTTCAGGGAAGAGAAAACAAATATTTGGTCCCTCCAGTCCTGGAGACTATGCGTGATGATCTCCATTTTAATGCACTGCGAGTGTGTGCATGTGTAAGAGTGTGTGTGTGTGTGTGTGCGCGCGCGTTTTCAAAGGGATGAATCTCCATTCCATAAGCTCTGATGCCTGGTGTGGTTTTTAATGTTTTCAGACGTAGAGAGCGAGGCTGATACAACGCAAATTACTGCAGCAACAACAACAAACACCTCGCGCTGATGTCAGCCTGAAAAACAGCTCCAATTACATCTGCTGAGAGCAATTGGGACATTTTTAGATTTACGTTTTTCAGACACAAAGGAAGAGCAGTTGTTTACATGCAGCTGCAATGCCCCCATCTGTTTTTGTCCATTATGACAGCACTAATAACAGACGAATGTAGCTTTTCAAATTTTGTGATCTTTGTTTTTCTGCACAGTGTGCCCTAACCTTTGGATGATTATGCATGTTTGTGCTTACTGTCATCTACACGGTTGCAGAATTATTGATTTCATAGGTTTGATTCGAAAAAGTAATGATTGCTTCCTTAGAGGCTTGATTAAAGCCCATTGGGTATTGATGGGAATGGTATAAAGAGCCATACAGAGCTTCACAGCATCACAATCAGGCTGATTGGAGCTCCGGCGTCACCCCTGCATGCGGATTTGTACCCACCTTAAGTCAAATAGCCCTCCCCCTTCAATCAATAAGAAGGCATCCAGTATATTAGCCTTGTCTGGGAGTTGAATTTCAAAAAGACAGGAATTTGCTGCTGACATCTTACGTAGCTGGATGTAAAGGCAGCTTACCTGCGAGGGTTTTACGCTACTTAAAAGAGCGAGGAGTGATGTTTAATGCCTCTGTGAATAGTGTAAAAACACAACGGCTGTGGAGCATGACTTGAACGTGTTTAATAGCGATTCTGAAAAGTCAAAGTTTAAAACAACTTGGGTGCACTTTAAATGAACTGTTTTGATAATTTAAGTATAAAAAATAAATAGTACTTTAGAAAAAAAAACAGTTTTCTAATAAAAAAAAAAAAATAGGGTCGCCTCCTCATGGGTGCCACCATGCTGAGATCACATGACCAGCTGTATATGAGGATAACGATGAGCTGAGTGAATGTGCAAATTCATTCCCTGACATTAGATGGCGCTTAATATAAAACAGAAACAATAATAGTATAAAATACTACTGTTACAGAAATACTAATATGAATATTATTATATCTTTATGCTCCGAGACCAGCAGCTCAACATTCATCTTGCCCATAGATACCTTGCCTTGCATCTTCCTCGTCTTCCGGCAGTGTAAACGGTGGCATATATCTTCTTCGCTGTTACATATGTGTGCTCGGTATGACCGTTTTGAGTTTGAGCGCCCCCAAGTTGTGTTTTACTGTAACTTCAGAAGCACCAGACACGATTGCAAAAGCGCCAATCTCATTGGTCGGATAGTTTTTGAGGCAGCGCGTCAAACCAAAAAAATTAACCCGAGGCGTTTTTTAAAAAAATGACGCTTGTATGCGTGGCGTTTTTCACGTAGGTGTGTACACACACACTGGCGCCCTTTGTTTAGTAACGAGGCGTTAAACGTCGGCGAATATCACGCGCAAAATTTGTCCCGGTGTGAACAGGTCTTTAGACTACGAATCAAGAATAACAATATTTTTACCTCAGTACTTTCAGCCAATGGTAAAGATGTTTAACTTTCTACCAGCACAAAGCATCAACAATGAGCAAAAATTAGATGGATACTAAATTCAATTAAAGAATTTCCATTTTCTCATTATGTAGTTGTATCTGTGAAATGACAGCAAACAAACTTTTTGCATCCACGCCTCTAGGTGTCAGTATAATGTTTGAGACCACTTGGATGAATAACAGCAAACAAAGCATATAAAAACAAACTGAGTTTACTTTTATTTATAGTTATTTAAGTTGCATATATGAAGAATGGAGCTGTACTATTTAATAGAAACACTTTTAATAGATATTTTCTGAAGTTTGATGAACAATATAAATGGCGGCAGAATTACATTTCTGGATAGGCCTTATGGTACCGAATATTTTTTGAAAACTAGCATTCGTCTTGTTTTCCCGCCTCTGTGCATGATCACTTAAGAGCTACACAATATCATCTGATAGGGCTCTGACAGACTATCTACAAAGCCATTTCTCATAAACGGACAAAAAGTTCAAATTATTGTTTGACTCGAGGCCAGAAAACAGAGCTGCCGTGTTCAAGCGAGGGCTTTCATCTTAAGTGAATTTAGGCAGTGCAATGCAATTTCACAATCCAAATACTCCAGCTGTTTAAAGTTAAAGTTCCAAGGTAACCATGGCGCCCCTCACCAGGAACAGACGATAACATGTGGAATAAGTTTAGATGCGTTCCTCCAAACATTCCCACTGTCTCTACTTTTAAGGATCTTCAACACCGAGACTATACTTACATCAGGTAAACAAGACACAGGTCACAGATAAAACAATATATACAAGCAAAATATGTCTGGAGTTTAGAAAGGAAAAGAGACCCCTCCATTAAACTAATTTGAACTTGTTAAGGGTTACTAATGTAAAGCCAATGCTAATTACTACCCAACCTGATTATATTTACAAATGCAATTGAGTCTTGTCCGGAACACTTTTATCCACAGCATGAAAAAAAACAAGTATCCATTGCCTAATTATGCATAGTTAGTTTGTTTGTGAATCAGTCTTTCTTTCTTTCTTTCTTTGCAGCATGCGGCTTAAATTTTTTGCGGTCTTTCATTATGACATGAAATACAATGTCCATGGAGCGAAGTAGACTGTCTGAAATAACATAAATAAGTGGTTTATAAAAACAGGTACAGGTGGGCCAAGAAAAATGTGAGAAAAAAACTGAAAATGATGGAAAGGCATCCAAGGAAAACTATTTTACAGCATTGCAGTTTCTCATGAGAATTTTTGTGCAATACGTAGTCATAAATTTACAATACAATGCTTTGGCTATGTGTCTAGAGATGGGGCGTTGGACTTTACAGACTCTGAGGACTGATGTGAATCCAACACGAGGTAAATGGAGACAGACACGCGTAACTATCGCCCCTGTAAGTGAATATATAAGCCAGCTATATTCATAAATATTATATATCTTCTATAAGACCAAGCCAAAAGAACTCAGACAATATAATACCATATGGGAGATGAATTGAGAAGGGTAAGAACGAGAGGGAAAAAATTGGAGAAAAGCACCAATAACTGTATAACAGCATTTATGGTACCAAAATACACAATACCAGAAAATAAAAGAAGTAAAAAAAAGAAAAATAGAAAAAAGAAGTGTAAAAAAATTTGTAGAAGAGAAAGTGTTTTTACTTCAATTTTACCTCAAAGGAAAATAAATTCAGCAAAATTATACTTAAATATACAAAAACACACACACAGACACATACCATAGAGGATATGAATGAAATTGGGAAAAGGGAAAAAATCTTTTTAATAAATGTCTGGTTACAAACATGGTTTGTGTAGTTCATCATGCTCCCAGAGGCTGAAAGATGCACATAAAAGAACATTATTAGGAAGTGCAGTTCATTCCAATAAAAGCCTTGGTGCTGAACAGTCCTACAAAATAAAACAGGGATGAGGTGTGTGTCGGTGTCTGTGTGTGTGTAAGAGAGAGTGTGAGTTATGGAGGGGATGCACCAGTTCTGGGAGCACGTCCCATGTGCAGGAAGGAATGATGAATGTGCTCAGGTGATCAGGCTCCTCATTAAATAAAATGTAAATGAGGGGACCAGTGAATAAAAAAGGGGGTTCTGGCAGCATGGCGGGATCTAATAGAAAGTGCTGGACATAAAGCAACGGCAATGACAGTGCTTCAGGGCACAGCGGCGTGCCTGGGGTGAGATTCAAAATGAAGCACCCAGAAAATGAGAGTCGAGCAAAAAGGGAAAATGGATGGCGGCTAGAGCCACTAGAGCTGGAGAGACTAGCACGACGGATCTTCCTGGAAAACAAAATAGCTTAAAGCAGCTGAATCTAACATGAGAGAAAATTAAAAAATGGCACAAAGAGGTGGAATAAGAGAAAACTGAGGGGGAGGGAAACATCTCGCACTGTCTATTGCGCTGCTCAGAAGGAGCCTGGCTATTGTTAAGGTTATTAAAACAAAGAGAAACATTGAGAATTAATCATGCTGCTTGAGGCTTGTTTAGATTCCCTAATCCTGGAATGCCGTGGCTTTGAAAGGTCTGAGGATATAAGCAAATTCTCGCTTTAAATGTTTGTATATGCATACTTTTTTGAGATGGATATTTTTTCCTTTGCCAAATATAAAAATGGGTATATATAAATGAAGGAAGCAGGCCTGTAGCATTGAGAATGGCAGGTCTTGAATCTAAAATACACACAACACTGTGCCATACCTGAAAACATGAAAAATGTTTCACCCCACAAACGTCTTTGTAAGAAGCCACAACACTTTCACAGCAATCAGGACTCCAGGTGATCTGGAATTAAGTTTTTTTTCTGCAACCAAGCACCATGGTAACAGACGTCACACTGATTGAGTCCACACATATACACACACGCACGCACACACACCAATAGATATTGCTGGATTAATAAATGTCTGACAGATCTCCTTTCCATCCTGGAAACGGGGCAAAGCCAATTCCAGCCTGTGACAATCCTAACTGTGAAAAATGGGCTTCTTATTTCTTTACTTTTGATTTTCTCTGATAGTTCAGAGGTATTTGTTCCTCACAATTACATTTCATACATAGAAATGCATTTCTGGAGTCACCAACATACACAGAGAATTTCAGAGATGGCCATTCAGGAACCGTTGAATGGAAAATATGTAAACATCAGATTTATTCAGCAATTGTTAGATGATGTAGTGAATAAAAAAAAAAACAGATATTAAATATAAACCGAGCACTCACATGTGTGGTATAAGCTCTACTCTGACAGCTCAGGTAATGAAACACATGAGCAAACCACACAAATATTAATAATACCATGCAAAATGGTCTATAAAAAGTGTCCATACAAAAAAAAAAAAAAAAAAAAAAATCTGTGGTCTTTTTGACCTGGCAGGTCATGCCTCTGAGGAGTAAAACAAAGACCTGAGGTGACCT
The DNA here is from genome assembly GCF_988280905.1 of Pimephales promelas. NCBI lineage: Eukaryota > Metazoa > Chordata > Actinopteri > Cypriniformes > Leuciscidae > Pimephales > Pimephales promelas. The sequence goes on from NC_142790.1 coordinate 20,749,459, forward strand.
TGCTCTTCATAACACAATAAGCATTTCAGTTTATAGGTAGTTTGTTCATTCAAGGTCAAAGCAAAAGGTAGGTTTAGGACAATTTTTGAAGAGTCTCCATAAGTATGGGGTGATCACAATTTTTTTTTTTAAAGAAATTAATACTTTTATTCAGCAGTAATGCATTGATCTGATTTAAAGTGACAGTAAAAGACATTTCTAAAGTTACACTATCATATAGTTGCTTATTAGCATGCACATTACTGGGATATTGGCTGTTTATTAGTACTTATAAACCACATATTAATGCCTTATTCTGCATAACCATATTCTACATCCCATAATCCTACCCAATACCTAAACTTAACAACTGCCTTACATTAAAAATGTAATTATTAGTTTATTGAGGCAAAAGTCGTAGTTAATAGTGAGAATTGGACCCTAAAGTATTGACCAAGACCTCATTTCCAAGTTCCAACCTAATTTTGTCATGAAATTACGACGACAACTTTTGAAAGATAGTGTAGTTCTTGCCATTCTACTGCAGTTTTTAGCAATCATGGCTCTCAAGCTTCCAAAAAGACATAAATATAGCATAAAAGTACCAAAAAAAGTGGTCCAAGACTATAATCCAAGTCTTCTGAAGTAATACGATATGGAACAACAAAACTGATTTGTCACAAGTGCACAAGTAGTATGGACTGCTTTACTGACACTTATGTATTATAATTCCTCCAAAAGTCTCTATTTGTGGTTCATGTAAAAAAACAAAAGCATGTATTCTTAAAATGCCATGAGGGTGATTTAATATTAACCAAAACATTTAGGTTTTTTTGTGAATTATAAAATGGTAAATGTATTTTAAAAAAAGCTTTAAAATGTTTTGTGAAAATCTAAATGTTATGTATTTATATCAACTTTTACATTTATGTACACTCAGATAGCCTCCGTGTGTTAGGTCCTTTTGAAAATGAGTATCTATTGCACAATTTGCACCTGAAATGTAAATGCACCATTTCTGACTTATCTGAGATACGTTGGTATACCTTTTTTATAGCAGAACATTTTGTTTCTGAAGCTCCTTACTTTGTAGAGAGGTTTTCAGGCAGTGTTCTTTGATCTTTTTTTTTCCTACTGCCCTTTCTGAGGAGAGAATATCTGGATGAGTGGGTCTGATTCTAAGCTTCATACTTCATTTCCCTGAAAAGGGACCAAAAAGAATAAACGGAATCCAAACACTCACACAGATAGATTCAGACACTCAATAGCGCATCTCAAAGGCATTGCGGTAACATTGACAAATCTCATGAGTAACATACCTGCGGGGAACTCGAAATCTGCCTCTTTTTTGTCCCTCTTAAAAGGTGCTGCTTTAATAAAACATGCAAGCATTTTAAAAGTGCTTTACCGAGCTGTTTCTACAAACACACACAAAATAAACCCCACACAGACACATTTGTCTGAATTAATGCAAATTTTCCTTTACCCTTAGTACTTCCCCCTCTGATGTCATGGGAATAAATGCATTTGTTTATTTTGTTTCATCTGCAAAATTCTGCACCTGCGGAAGGATTTATCAAATATTCAGTGCTGATGAGAAAAAGAGGCCTTGTGGACACCAGTAAATGTAAAGCTTTTATAAAAGAACAAAGATTCAGCATCTCACCTGCTTCCAGTACCGAGAGCCCTGCATCAAGACACTGGCTTAGCATGGGAAGAGTGAGCAACATGCTGAAAGAGACTCCTGGACAGGCTAACGGCATTCCCAAAGGCTCCTCTATGCTTTCAGCGAGCTTGTTTATGAAGGTTTACTTTCCACACATCCTAGGGGTCCACAGTCTACAGGCTTATTGCATGTGGAACATAAGACCACAAGCTCATGTCAGCTGTTAGCTGGTGTCAGTAACCTGTTTGAAATGGAATTTAAAATCTATATGTTCTGCCTCGTTTCGAGCCGAGGCTTTGTTTTCCTAGAGAGGCCCTCAATTTAGGCCCACAGGTTTGAGGCGTGAAACAAACAAGCATGATTTACTCTGCTTTCCTCTAGTAAAATGAAGTATAAAAGGCATTTTCTCAGAACAAAATGCTAACAGACAATGTTTATCGTACATTAAATCCAACAAAAATCTGATTGACAAAGACAAATCCGGCAGGGACGTTTCGTATGGTAGCTCTGAATAATTCAATTCATTTTTAATCAGGGATGAGACTCCAGGTCTATCTTCTCTCTGCTGTTTGACAAGTGTAATTCATCAAGGGTAAAATCTAGTCAGTCAGGGAAGTGTCACTGAGGGAGAAATTGACCAGTGGACCTCATGCATCACCATCCACCTACAGCGGCTTGCCCGCATTCTCCACCATGTTACCTGGCTCGAGGTTCCACCCATGTATCATCAGTCATTCAAACCAATTAAGTGCTTCCCAATAAAAAATAAAAAAACGTACATTATTTGTAAGCAAGACTGAAAGAGGTGATCCAGAAAGTCATTTTCCTTCGAAATCCCATTAGAAAGGTGAAAAAGTCTAGCTGATGTCATAAAAGCAGGGATTTTGTTTAAGGACTGGAAGGTATTACAGAGCAGATTACTTGTGGCTTATTTTCTTTGTTGGAAAATTACATTTTGGAGTACTGGCTTTCAGCCGCACAGAAACGACGAAATCTCATCCGACCAAGTTTTTAAAGTTTAAGGTTGTCTGCAAATAATCTGCTCTTTGAGATATGGACAACTTTCACCAATGTACACACTGAGACATGTTGTTATCAAGTGTTATCATGCAAATATCTATGTGTTTATACCAAACAGTTCTATGTCTTAAGGAATTGTGGGTAATGAAATGGTGTCTGATATCACATCACTCGCTTCTCATCTTAACATCCCACTGAGCTGATGCTTTCCTCTTACTACAGTCGACACTACATGATTCTATTGGCCTTTATGCCATAGAGTCAATGGAAAAGTCAACAAAACTTGAACTGCCATCTAATTTTGCTACTCTGCTAGAGAAAAGAAAAAGTGTGATCTTTTAAGGTCCCTGCAAAGTTACCTTGCGTTGTTGAACCTATTAAGTTCCAAACTCGGAAGGCTCGGCCAAAATTAAGTTTTATTTGTTGATGGTTTAATAGAGTGGAAATGGGGCAGGTTAGGTAAGAAGACATTTTAAAAGGCAATGCTGCTCATTTGCTTTTGACCAGTCCATGACCTGTTTACCCGTCATTCAATATAAGGTTGTCCCTAAATACATTACCACCTTCACCTAGACCTATAACCCCTGCAAACTTCCTGACGGGCCTCTGTAACTTTATTTACTGGGTGAAAGTAAGGCAACATTGACGAAAAGCCTTTGCAAATTAATTAGCAGTAACAAAACAACCATTGTAGTGACATCACACAACATTTTCATTTCACATACTGTCAAAAATCTCAGCGAGATTCGTATAATATCTCTATGCAAGTAAGTTAGTTAAACTGCAACTTGTTTTTTTTTCTGACATTTGTGCTTTTTTCAGTTGCTTATAAACATATTAATGGCACAGGTGAAATTACACTATATTTAGCACAAACAGGGCAACCATAATATGTGAGCAACATGTATGTACATGTTTGTATTTTTGAGAGAATATTGTTTATGCATAGTTATTGAAAAAACTAAAAATCAAAGTTTCTGAAATAAGGCCACAAAACACATACGAAATATGCGTCGACATTACTTTTGACTAATGGATGTTGTGGCCTAGAGTTTTTTCTTCACAATGATCTGAAAATCATCCTGCCTAATCTTTCACATAAATCTGTGAATTGGGTTATATTGTGAAAAACATTTTTTGTTTGCCAAGGCAATATGCGAATGGGTGTGAACAGGTCAGCCCTCATCATGTATAATTAGAGAGAGAAAAAATGAGCCTTTCATTCAGGTGAGTCAGACAAGAAAAAATTGAAAGGACAACATACA